>NC_080388.1:11626371-11926371 GCF_028751815.1 Salvia miltiorrhiza
ACAATCGTGAATGGAACGGCCGCTAATAAAACCAAACTGATGACGGGAAACATAAACAGCAGCAACCTGACTCAGTCTAGACGCCAACACCTTAGTAATAATCTTGTAAAGAAAGTTGGACAAAACAATCGGTCTCAGATCCGAGACCGAATTGACGACATCTTTCTTAGGGATCAACACCAAGGTATTAGAATTACAGCCTTGAGGAAGATAAGAATTCCTGAAGAAAGCTTGAACAGCACACCAAATATCCACTTTAATAATCGACCAACAATGCTGAAAGAACTTACCCGAGAAACCATCCGGCCCTGGCGAGCTGTTCGGCTCCATCTGAAAAACCACAGCAGAAATTTCCTCTTCATCCGGCAAGCGAATGAGCAAATTATTATAACGATTTTCAACCATCTCCTCAATCACCGCCTCCACCGCCGAAATATCAGTATTAGTATGGCTGCTAGTCGAAAACAAAGAAGAGAAAAAATCCACGATATGATCTCCAATAGCCGTCTGATCATAATTCATAACACCATTGATCTCCATGTGAGAAACGATGTGAGGTTTACGACGAAACCTAAGCATTGCATGAAAGAACTTTGTGTTCCTGTCTCCGTCTTGAAGCCAAGACACCCGACTTTTTTGCTGTAAAAGCGAGCTCTGCCTGGAAAGCACAACGTTGATCTTAGCTTGGGCCTCCACTTCTTTATCAAAGAGCTCCTCCGTGTAACCATCCCTGGCAATCTGATCTTGAATCTCCAAAAGCTCTTGTTGAGTATTCATGAGACAAGAATCCACATTTCCAAAAACATTCCGATTCCACTCGCGAAGAACCTGCCGAAGACGCTTTAATTTATGCATAACTTTAAAAATCGGGCAACCAATCTCGGTATCCATATGCCAGGATCCTTCCACCGTATTGAGAAAATCCGGATGTAAGGTCCACATGTTAAGGAACTTAAAGAAACGATGGCGAGGAGGAGCATCCAACATGCAATGAAGAACAAGCGGCGAATGATCCGAGGTAATACGTGGAAGAGCTTGAACAAAAACCGAACTCCAGAGATTCGCAAAAGAGTCAGCATAAATCGCTCTATCCAGACGAGACTCCACATGGGTTGGCATAAATCTACGACCAGACCACGTATAATGCAGACCAACCGTAGGCGCCTCAATGAAACCGGAGGCTTCAATGAAATCACAGAACTCCGCACAAGAAGTAGAGTTAGGCATACAGTCACTACTTCTTTCATGGGCGCCTTTCACCGCATTAAAATCGCCAATAAAGACAACATTACCATCAATATGATCCAGAAGATCCAACCACAAACGACGTCTGCCAGCATACGTGTTAACGCCATGCACCACCGCGATTTTAAAATTCCACGTCGACCATCTGCAGTTCATGATAACCACCTGCTCCGAGGAGAAAATCACATCATGAGTAACAGAAGGATGAGAAAAAACCCAAATATTCGAACTCATGTTGTGTCTTGAATTTTGAAAACAAGGAATAAGATTCAGAGAACGCCAAAATCTAGAATAAGTCTTCTTGAGATTCGTCTTAGGCTCAATAATCCCAACAATCACAGGGGAGAAGGAGTCGCAATGCCCCTTTAAAACTCGTTTGGACTCGTCCGTAAGGCCCCGGACATTCCATACGAGGACATTCATCATAAAGACTGAGAATTCGTGTTCGGGTTTTCACCCGATTCCACTTCAGCTGCCCAACTCTTGGCCGCCACATTATTCAGGGCTCTATCATTCTTCGACCTCCCTGACGTAATAATGAAATCTCGAGGTTTATCTCCTGCTTCCCAAGCTTTGTAAAGTTTATTTTTGATGAAATCTTCAGCCTGTTGGTTAGGTTGCTGATTAGGTTGCTGCTCTACCGAGTTCCGGAGACGACTCTTGATACTATCTTCCCCACGAATCATCGGTTTCTTTGCCTCCAAATCTTTCGGCGGTCTTCCCCTTTTTTTCACCTGCGCTTCCGCCTCAAAATTCCTGAAAGTTTCCACTATCCGCTGAGCTTTGATAGCGCTTTCCATCATCCTTTCCTGTTTTACACAATTTTTATCCTGATTGACCGAACTTTCAAAAATAACGATCTGTTGTGAATCTGCTTCAGCCCGTGTATTGCCACCATCCAACTGCCCATCAGACTCGTCTCCCGAATCTATCTCTTCCGTAACCGGCACAGTGATCGCCTGTAAGATATCTGGACCCGATGTCAATCTATCTCCACTGACATCCTCAAAATCAACATTCCTATCAGTTAAAGCCAGCGACTGATTATGGTTCTTTGTTCCCCGCGGTGTCTGAATCTGCTCTTCTTCAACAGCAACCTGTTTCCAAACCACCAACTGATTTATAATCTGCTCTTCTTCGACAGCCACCTGTTCCAAAACCCCAAACTGATTTTCAGTGACAATCTGCGGTCTGTGAGCTTGGGCAGTCCTATTCTGGTCCCAAGATTTTGGTTTCCAGTTAGGTGCCCTAACATCGTTGGCAGCTCCCTTGTTAATTATTTCATTGTCTTTACCCAGCGACATGTCTTTGTCCTTCCCATTCCTGCTGTCCTCCTTGGATTTGTTCTTCATTCTATTACAGTTATCAATAGAATGTCCAGTGATCTTACACTTAGAGCAGAAGGCCGGGAGTTGTTCGAATTCAAATTCGACGTGAAATGAACGTTCTTCCCCGTCAACCAGCAAAGCCTCCGGAAGAGGACGCGAGAGATCAATTTCCAACAAAATTCGAGCATAATGTCCAGCAGCACCACGTGCAGAAGCCCCATCAACTTTAATAGGTGATCCCATAGCCCTTCCAATACCCGTAATGACATCCAGAGTCCAAAATTCTAAGGGCAAATAATAAATGCGCATCCAAACTTCACAGAGTGAGGAAATTTCTTTATAGGGATCGAAGAATCTTACCCATTCGCGTAATCGCATGGTTCCGAAAGGTAGCTCCCAAGAAGTGCTTTTCTGAACTAACGCCTTGTCTTCAGCGGTATTAAATTTAATAGTGTAGAAGCTCTTTCCCATGGGGATGATTTGCCAATCATTGTCAATATTCCAAGCCACCTGAAGATCACGTTTAAGATCCGTGAGAAGACGCGGCTTCTCTCCTTTCCTAAGAAGAAGACGACCAATTAAAGCATGCTCAAATTGATTTATCTTGGGCAGCAGATGTTCTTTTGGCACCCTAAGCGTGGGTATTTCACCAGAGAAGTCCGGTTGCAGCGAAGTGAAGCGATGAACAAGCACATCCGGCGTACGTTCAATTTGTCGGGGTCTCCTCAGAAGCGAAGCAAAAGAAGTGATGCTCGGCCGATGAAGCTCCGTCGCCGAGGCATTCTTAGTATTGTTTCCCTTTATCAAATCCGGAACCCTAGTATTGGATGTAGTGTTTTTATGATCCTGCGAATTTCCATAAGTTCTACCAGCAAAAGACGTCGTCGTTGATTCCTCAGCCACTCCCTTTGTAGATTCAGCAGCAAATTGCTCTTTGTCATGAACTTCTCGATGGCTATGATTAGAGAAGTTATTGGAAACTTGCGGCAGATTCAGCCCTGTCTTATCAACCATTATCGACAAGTGTTGTTGGTTGATGGTTGGCGTCGATGACTTGCTCGGCGACGTTGGCGGCATCGATTGGTGGACGTTGGACGACGTGCCGTTGATCTCATCCAGGAACTGCATTTTCCTGAAGGGAGCGGACCTTCTCCAGTGGCGGAGGTGCGAACTCGGGCCACCAGAAGATTGGCCACCAGAAAAACCAAAAGTCAACACTCACCAGATCGGGTAATCAAACTCTCCCTCCGACGGGATCCGACGCGACAAAGGGGGCATTGTAATGAGAATATATTTAAATTATTTTGGATATGAAGATTAAGAAATGTGTAGAAAATAGATAAAGTGGCTTTGTAAAAAATATTTAAATATTAGGTATAGAGTGAGAATATATTAAATGTGACATTGTAATGAGACATCCTATTATCAAAAGTGAGACATTTGTAATGGGACGGACGAAGTACTTTTTGCGTCCCATCGAAATTGAACCGTATTTCTTTTCGGCTGGTTGCAACGAAATTGAATCGTTTCCTTTTTAAGCACAAATCAGGCAATTAATATATATATATATATATATATATATAGTTAAATTATTTTCAAATAATTATTTCAAATAACTAAATAAATTATTTTCAAAATTAATTTCAAAATAAATAAAATAATTTCAAATAATTAATACATTATTTTAATAAATAAATAAATCTCAAAATAAATAAATATTTTTTATTTATTAATTTCAAAATTTTAAATTAATTAATTTGAAATAAACAATTTTATTATAATAATAAATAAATAAATAAATAATTTTTAAAAAATAATTAATAAATCATAAATAAAAATAAATTTCAAATTAATTAATTTAATTTTTTTGATTTAACCAAATTTAAAATGCACTAATTATATAGATAATCACTTAACCACAAATGTACAAATATACTTAAACAACTAAATATCAACTCCTTAATTTCCATGCCCAAAAGAAACGCCTCAACTTCGGTGGGACTGAAGGAATATTATTTATGAGTTAAATTAAGAGGTAATATATGAACTTGGCCACTTTCATAGTAGTAAATTTAAAAATTAGTCTATTAAATATTTTTTAAAAAAATTAATCATTTTTTATGTAAAAGTATAAAATTACCCCTAACATTAAAATTAAAAAAAAAAAATTGCCCCTCTATCTCTCTCTCATTTTGACATTAGCTCATATTATAATGTAATATTCCAATCTTAGGAATTTTGAGCAATTCCTAATCAAGTAACCTTCAGTTGTACGACCAATTTGCTTGAGTATTCTCGTTGAGGCTTGACTACGAGATGCAAGATATTGGGAGCATGCAAACACTGAATCCCACGGGATATCCCAAATGCTTATCTTGAACGTCTCTCCACAACTGTGCGGATTTTGGATGATTCATTAATGTCTTTGAATTTACAATTAGATTTATGAATTTATAATTTAATATTCTTGAATTTATAATCAGATTTATGAATTCACAATCAACTCGATGAATTCACAACTGAATCATTAGTGTTGGTTGTGAATTCGAGTTTAAAAGCTCAAATTCACAACTAGTTGTTTTAGTTGTGACTTCGAGTTTTAAAACTAGAATTTCCAACCAGTTTGATGAATTCACAACTGAATTGCTAGTGTTTGTGGTGAATTCGAGTTTTAAAGCTCGAATTCACAAATAGAAATAATGCTAATCGTGAATTTGAGTTTTTAAACCTTGAAATCATGACTAACAATATTTTTAATTGTGAATTCAAACTTTAAAACTTGAATTCACGACTAACACTATTTCTAGTTGTGAATTTAAACTTTAAAATAAACTTGAATTCGTAAAACTTGAATTCACAACTAAAATTAGTGCTAGTTGTAAATTCGTGGATAATTTTTAAATTTTTTATGTGAAAGATAGAATGGTATGTTGTGGCCAATTTTTAATTTTTTTTTTTATCTTAGTGGTCAATTTTTTAATTTACTATTTCAAAGTGGCTATTTTCAAAATCCACTCTTAAATTAATTGGTAACAAAAAATTATGTTATTTTAATTTTAATATTAATATTTAATTAAAAATAGTGTATAAGAGCATCGGCAACGCCTTACTCGAGTGCCTACTCGAGTAAGGCGTTGCTATCGTGTATGGCGTTGCAGACAGCGGGTACTCGAGCATTACTCGAGCCTTCGAGTATGCTCGATCGGGGGAGAGGGAAGGCGCGTTAATTAAAAAAAATAGAGAAATTCAAATTTTAAATTCGAATTTTGACTGCTTTTCCTCGATATGCGTGCTTTGACCGACCGTTTTCAATTTTTTTTTTCCTTCTTCTCCTCTTTAAAAAACCCCATCTCCTCCATTCTTCTTCACATCTCTTCTTCTCCAATTTTCTTCTCCTCCATTTCTCTTCAAGAATTTTCTTCCTTCATGGATCCACACAACCCTTCTATGATCCTAATTGGTGTCCCGATCTCTCCTCCGATTATCACCCCGATATGGGAGGAATCAACTTGGAGGAGACCCCACCCGAGGAAGAACCGGTCAGTGCAGAGCAGAGTGCCTCCAAACCAAAGAAGGGCAACCGGAAGAAGGAAATGGCCACCAAAATCAAGCACGACAAGGAAGTAAGGATCCGTCATACTTACCTTCCCGAGCATACGGATCTCATCGTCCAAGTTTGGGCGGAGGAGACCAACGACGCCATCTGTGGGACGGATCAGAAGGGGAAGGCGTATTGGGGCCAGATCCGCGCACGTGTGAACCCCATCATCGGCGTCGACCTTAAGATCCGGAAACTTCAAGGCCACTGGGCCCGAGTGAGCGCGGATGTGCGTCTCTGGGAAGCTATTTGGGTGGAGACGCGCAACAATTGGCCCTCCGGTCATTCGGATGATATGCTTCGTGACAAGGCCCAAAAACTCTTCAAGGCTCGAAGCCCACAAAAGGCCGCATTCAATTTTTGGAACGCGTGGAAAGTTCTCCGGAAGAATCCCAAGTTCAAGTCGATATACCTCGTTGGAGACGTGCATGCCTCCAAGAGGACAAAGACTACGGAAGAGGGCGGCTTCACCACCTCGGCGTCGGGCGAGGAGATCTCTTCTTCCTGGGCCATTGGCAACAAGGCGGCGAAGGCGGCAAAGGGGAAAGGGAAGGCATCAGCGTCGCATACGAGCTCGGAGCCTCCACCAGAAATAGTGGAGAGGTTGGACAGGTCCGACCAGCAGATGAGGGCATTCACCGCCCAGTACCAGCGGAGGAACGATATCAAGGAGAGGCAGCTCGATATGCAGCTCCTGAACGCGGATACGACGCACATGACGGATGCACAAAGGGCATTGCACGCGTCCATGGTCGCCGACGTGCTCAGGCGTCGTGGTCTAGACTAGGATTTTAATTATGTCATTTTAATGATGGGGTAATATGATGTTTTAGGTGTTGTTAATTTCGACCTTAATTTTTTTTTTTTTTTATGTTTTAGGTGTTTTTAAATTTTATGTTTAATGGTGTATTTAACTATTAGAAAAATATGTTATTTAAATTATGCAATTAAATTTAAATGAAAAACATAAAAATCAAAACTAATGTTATCAAGTAGGCTATCAAGTAACCCCAATGCAGCACTACCTACTCAATAACACAACCACTATCAAGTAGGCTATCAAGTAGGCTATCAAGTAAGCCCATTGCGGATGCTCTAATAACAAATTATCAACTGAAAGAGTAAAATATTAAATTTAAGGAGTATTGTATAATAATAACAATTAAATATGTAGGCGGAATAGGCGGTCGCACTGGGAACAACAATCTCCAACCTCTCCACATTTTTCTTCTGGTTGAAGTTGCTCCCATGTTTATAAAGAGGCAGTAGACACGGGTTTTGGCCTAGGAATCATGGCAGGTGTATGTGGCTAGGGTTGACAGAAGATACTTTCGTTCGACGTCAAATCCTAGAATCTGCAGATCTCGTCTGCCTAGGCAAGGATCTCCCTGAAATGGTAAATAAATTCCTTTCTTTTTCGGAGGCGTGTCGGAGTCTGTTGCTTTTCCCTTGTTCCGTCCAAATTATGCTTCTCTCTTTGGCCTCATCTCTTTTGTCTTCTGTTCCTTCGCTCTAGTCTAGTCCCTGTCTTCCTAGCTACATGCCTTGAACACGACCTGATCCTACACAGTACTCAGTATGAGCAAAGTGCAACGGCGTTATGCCCACCAATGACTTTGAGTGCTTGCCTCTCTTTCGGAATGTAGCCTGTTTTGCCCTCAACCGTAGCTGTACATCTCCGTCCCCTACAACGTGTCATCCTAGACACAAAAGACACAAAAAATCACAAAAGCAAACTCCATCAAAGGGGTATCAAATGAATGACCAAGATCTTGACAAACCTT
The DNA here is from genome assembly GCF_028751815.1 of Salvia miltiorrhiza. NCBI lineage: Eukaryota > Viridiplantae > Streptophyta > Magnoliopsida > Lamiales > Lamiaceae > Salvia > Salvia miltiorrhiza. Next base: position 11,634,327 of record NC_080388.1, read on the forward strand.
TTTTTATTTAATGATCATTATATATTTAAAATTTCCACCAAAATTTCTAGATATTTTTTTTTTCAAATTTTCTATTAGTCTAGATAGTGTTTTTGAAACTTTTAATTACTTTTTATAAATTTGAATTTCGCAACATATTTTTTTAAGACGTTAATTGACTGTAAATTCATTAACTATTAGTGAATTTCGATATAAGGTTGTAACGTAAATCATAAACTTTAGTCCATTCTGGAATTTGCCCTCAATTTTAATTTCGCCCAAATCAAAACTGACGTAATAAAATTAAGGGTTAAGTATCAAATAAGCCCCTAATTAACATAGAGGCCCTTATCACGTATACATCCCTATAGTCAAGGTTGGTCCAACTAAACCCTTGAAGTACGTCCTTAATTTCGTACATTTAGCCCCTCTGCCCTAACGGCCGTTTAACACCATTAAGTATTTAATTTTTTTTTCGTCAAGGTCGTCGGAAACTCGCCGGAAACAAGCTTGGCCATGCCGGCCCTGCCTTCCTTCCTGCCAATCATTACAAAGAGTGAACAATATTCAGATTTTAACCAATAACATTAACAACAAAATTAATGGGCAAAGAAGATATTCTTGAGAACGTTTCCCGAGTGCTTAGGATCCATGTCGATTAATTCAAACACAAATTCCTGAAGAAAGCTCGTGTCTAAATTTACATGTGCAAGGATCATACTATACAATTACATATCAAGATTAAACAAGAAATTCGAAAGGGGCTGGTTCTACGAACCAACAAAATTCGCGAGTGCTGGGAATTCAGAAGCAATAGGCAGGTCAAGCGGCAAGACGAGCAGCGAGCTTGGCTGCAGAGAGATAGAGAGATAGAGAGGGAGAGAGAGCAAGCGGGGCGGGGCTCCGATTGGATCAGCGGCGTCCAACGAGGAATTAGGACGCGGGATTCTGATTTCTGAATTTTAGGGTTTAGAGAATAGAGAGAGACGAGAAATTGAATTACTTATGTAGGATTATTTGTGAGATGCGGCCGTGCTGTTGAACGGTGGGAAAGAAGGCAGGGCCGACGTGGCTGGAGGGGTGTAGTTTTCGGCGTACTCGACGATGCCAGTGGTGGTGGTTTGTCGAAGTCACCGCCATTAGAATATTGTGTCTGCATCAAAGAATCAGTTCCACTGCCGAGCTTGTTTCCAACGACCTTGGCAAAAAAAAATTAAATACTTAACGGTGTTAAATGGCCGTTAAGGAAGATGGGCTAATTGCACGAAATTAAGGACTTCAGGGGTTTAGTTAGACCAACCTCGACTATAGGGATCTATACGTGATAAGGGCTTCTATGTTAGGGGCTTATATGATACTTAACCCTAAAACTAAAGTTGATATAATATACACACATTATATTAAAATAACTTATACAAATATTCTACTAAAATATATACAATATATATATATATATACAATCTAAACCAGCCCATTATGTATATGACTCAATATGCCAACTATTGAACAACTTATTAGAAATACAAGACAGCCCATTCGAAATGTCACGAAATCGCCCGCTCTTCGGGGGTGCCCTCAGCGTCGAGGAACATGTACTAGGGTGTATGTGCTACTCGTTTAGATCATAAGCTGACACAAAAAAGCCAAGAAAACCGCTTCCGGTATGAATGATCAGTACCAGTGAATAGGATAGAATTGAAGAAGGGACTCCATTCACTATCTAAAAATAAGCAAATCTATCCTTCTATTGTGTAGAAAGCTTATGGTTTCCATTGGTGCAAATCCAATCACCTGAATTAATACTTCGAAGATGAACCCGTTCCCATGCAATAGTCAGGAATTCTTGACGGTATCGAGCTGGAACAACTTGTTCTTCCTGAATATCCTGATTCAACGCCAAAGAATTTCCTGCTGCTAACATATAGTATTCATCTATATCGGGTGATAAATAAAGCAGCCGTGACCCCGTTGATTTCTCCGAAATGTCATAAAACGGACTTTCTAGAGATCCCCAATAACCCATTCTCGCATGAATTGCTAAGGATCCGATAAGTCCAACATTGATTCCCTCCGATGTGTCAATTGGGCAAATACGACCATAGTGACTAGGGTGGATATCTCGTATCCGAAAACTAGCAGTTCGCCCTGTTAGTCCTCCAGGACCTAAATAACTCAATTTTCTCCCATGAACTATTTGTGTCAATGGATTAGTTCGATCTAAAACTTGAGATAAGGGGTGTAAACCAAAAAAGTTAAAACTCATGTAATGAACCTCTTTGGTTAACCCGAAAAATGGGGTACATCCGCGAGAAATCCCATTCGTTAGATATGATAACGGGACACTAAAAAAAGAATTGATGAGCCGTATGAGGTAGGAAACTCTCAAGTACGGTTCTAAGGGAAGGAATTAATCCACCTATTCCGACCGGGGAGAACAGGCCATTCACCAGGGCGATTCTGAAATTGCGGAGGCTTGGTTTGATCAAGCTGCTGAGTATTGGAAACAGGCTATAGCACTTACTCCTGGTAATTATATTGAAGCACATAATTGGTTGAAGATCACAGGGCGTTTCGAATAAAAAATAAAAAAACAATAAAAGTCAAAGAAGGCGCCTTTTATTTATATTTATTTTATAATATTTAATTATTATTTGTTATAATAAAAATGAATTTATAATTAATATTAATTGTTATTGTTTTTTGGTCTCATCAGTCAAATAAATAAAATGGATCATTCCTCTGTTTTGGGGAAAGAGCCAATCAAAGAATTTCATTATATCCCTTCTAAACATTCTATTTGATCTGATATTTTGTATTTTGTAAGGATAAAATAAGAGATAGAGTACAAAATAGAGTTTTTCTTTTTATTAATTTTAATAAAACAAATTTCAATTAAAACTAATAGCAAGAACCCTCAATTTTAATTCAATATCTAAAATTAACAACTAAATTATTCAAATTTATTTCAATATTCAATATATATCAATAATATATATTCAATATATTGTGATGTTTCTTATCAATGATCAATGGCTACTTTCGTGGTTTGGGATAGATGAATTCATATCATCGGGTTGTACAAAAAGATATATATATATATATATATATATATATATATATATATATATGAGATAATAGGGTCAAATGGCCCTATTCAACATACAATATCAAATTTTGTCCACCATTTGAAAAAACATAAATTTTGGCCATTTTTTGCATGTCATGACTATTCTACCCTTCTCTCTCTCTCCTCTCTCTTTCTCATCTCGGCTACCGCTCTCTCCTCTCTCTTTCTCATCTCCATCTCTCTCTCTCCAGTGGCGCCGAGCTTTAAGAATTCGTCGAAGCTCTCGCGGCTTGGGCAGACTTCGTCGGAGTAGAGGATGAGGCGGCGGCGGTGGAGGAGATCCGGTCCTCTGAAATCGGCGGCGTGGAGGAGGTCGGTCAGGTGGCGGAGGATGAGGCGGCGACGAAGGCAGATCTGAACTGATAAGGCGGCGGTGGATCTGATCTGATGAGGCGGCGGCGGTGGATCTGATCTGATCGTTGCGCCGCCTCCTCCATCGGCAGATCTGATCTTCGCCTCCTTCAATTTCAGCCATCGACAGATCTGATCTGATCTGATCTGTGCTGCACGTATGACACTTATGGCACTATTAGTGCCATAAGTGCACACTTCCCCCTAGGGTTTAGATATTCCATTTAGGGTTTAGATTATCCATTTGGGGTTTAGATGTTCCATTTAGGGTTTAGATTATCCATTTAGGATTTAGATGTTCCATTTAGGGTTTAAATGATGTTGTTTCTGTATTTGTGCTGTACGTATGGCACTTATGGCACTATTAGTGCCATAAGTGCCCAAATGATTATTTTACTTGGTTTTATTTTGAATTTCCGTTGGCACTTATGGCACTATTAGTGCCATAAGTGCCAAGATGACTATTTTACTTGGTTTTATTTTGGATTTTCGATGGCACTTATGGCATTAATAGTGCCATAAGTGCCATCGGAAATCCAAAATAAAACTAAAGTAAAATCACGACACTTATGGCACTAATAGTGCCATAAGTGCCTAACCTGACCCGGCACGCGACCCGCGTGCCTGATCCTACCCGGTCCGCCTCATTAAGGGTAAAAACGTCCAAATCAATAAAAATGGCCAAAATTTGTGTTTTTTCAATGTGTGGCCATAAATTGTGTTTTATGCTTCATTTTGGCTACTTCAAAAGTTTACTATATATATGTATATATATATCTGTGTGTGTGTGTGTGTGTGAGTGTTAATATACTATATCAATTTTAAAATTTGTATTTTGATAAAATAATAACAAATATAACCTAACAATGAATTAAGATTACGGCATTATAAATATTTTTAAGTGAATAACTTAATTCGATCAATTTTGGCCAACAAACAATTAAATTTTTCAACCAAAATAATAAGTGATTTTGCCAAAAAATAAAAGAAAATAGAATTTACAGTTGCAGCGGTTTAGTTGGAAAAATTATTTGCTATCATTATGCTATTATATAGATAAAATCAAATTCTAAATTATAAAATTATCAAATGGGCGAGAAAATTTAATATTATATTTTCAAATCCATTATTAAAAGCGGTATTTTATAAAAAAGAAAAAGATCAAAACCCATGAAGGCACAGAGACGCCAACTAAGGGCCGAGCCTCGTTAAAACCTTTTTACGAAAAACCCAAACGAAAAAGAGTACTCAACAAAAACAGGACTAGAGAAGAGAAAGAAAAGCGAACGAGTGGAAGGAATTGCTTCAGGAACTCCGGCCTTACCATCGTCCCCAAGTAATTCCAGCTCAAAAAAGGCAACAAAAAACCAGCAAGAGCACGGCCCAGAAAGAGGCCGACGCAGCCACAATGGCTAGGCTCAACTCGATCAGAGCCTTGAAAAACTCGACGCCGGCAAAGCACAAGATCTCCGCCGCGGAGCAGCCACAGAACCGGACTTCTTGAGTCCCAACCCTAAGCCTACTCGAAGATTGAAAGAAAGTCCATGGAACACCCTAAACTAACTCCCCAACACCAGCACCCACAGCAAGAACAATTAAATACGACGAATATGGCTGTGATTAGCGATGTCACGGATAATCACTTCCTCGATGACCTCAATCCCATTGTTCCAACACCACTCTTGTCTAGCAGGGTTTGCCATAATGTCTGCCACGGCATTCCCTTCCTGATAAATATGCGATACTCGAAAAGTAATCTCATGTAGGCGAACTAACGTTTCCTTCCTAGTTGATGAAACGCCAAGGAAGCTCCATCGAGTGCCGCTGAAAAAGACCAACCACATACGAAGAATCTGCCTCAAGTCAGAGCTTGTGCCATCCACGATTATAGGCAATAGCAATGGCTGTAATCGCAGCAAGTAACTCGGCTCTAAAAGCAAAGCCCGACCCTACTTTAGTATGAAAACATCCCCGAACCGTGGCTGTGTGGTCTCTGAACACCCCCACTAGCAGCAATTAACCTCGGGGAATCGGAAGTAGAGCCGTCCGTGTTTACCTTGATCCAACCAATATCCGGTGGCCACCAATGCACAGAAATATATTTCGGCGGAGGTGCTGGCCGAGAAGAAACCCCAAGGGACCTTAAAGTAAGGTAATCGTTCCACTCGAGGTGCAACTAATTCATAGAAATAAACAAGGAACAACCTTGTTAAAACCCGAATAGTAAGATAACAAGTCGGGTTAGGCCATTTGGATCACAAGTTTTGTTTCATGTTTCTGACAACCGACGTTGTTGGGAACCTTGTGGAATATCCTAATCCTTGTTTTGATGATACCAAAATACATAGGTCTTAATTGTAATAGACTAGAACAGTTTTGAACTCAAGTGTTAGAGTTCGTTTCTAGTTTAGCTTGCGGTTCTAAAGACTGAAGACTGAAGATACCAACTGAAGTATCAGTTGAAGAATCAGTTCGAACTGATTACTTAATGCGTGCTGCGTGGACTCAGCGGACTGATACTAAAGTCAAGTATCAGTTAAACATTCTTCCTCGAACTGAACTTTCAACGTTCAAAGGAAACCACGTACTCACAAAAGTACAGCCGCATTAAATGCAGAGATCTCAGGATCTCCTTATCTCTACAGAGGTCATTCCTATTTGGTGGCTACTTTATCAGAGACGTCACATCTCCTGTCCTTCAAGAGAGCCGTTTCCACCAAACAAGGAACCTCGAAGATTGAAGCCTTAGCCCAAATTCGAAATGCTCTCCAACGGAAGAAATCTTGAAGACGTTCTCCGCCAACGGATCTATTCAAGACCTCTCCTATAAATAGCGTTCGAGAATCACTTCAATCTTCACTGATTCAACGACATAAGCTGAAGCTCTGCCAAAATCGCTACTCAGCCTAAAGCTTAACCTCCCCAAAGCTTGAATTGAAGAAGAGAATTCCAAAGCCAAAATCAGTCACTGCTGATTACATACATTCTCTTAGACCTTAGGCAAACCTCTGTTTACCCAGAAGCCTAGGTCAAACTTGCTCCAAAGAACTTGTTCTTTGAAGTACAGTTGGCAACCGTTCAAACCTCCTTTCAAGAAGAAAGAGTAGAGTGTTTGAGTGATTTGGAGTTCAGGAAGGTACTCTGACTTTGAGAAGTCTTAGCGCGGGTTGTGCTAAGCGCAAGAAATCCGACACGAGTGAAGTGTGGGTACTGAAGAAGTGGTTTCTTCAGTGGTACGGTTGTGTGCACCCAGCAAGCACACGGTTCGGTTTGCAGTGCACCTGTTAAGCACTTGCGGAGTGGATTGTTGGTCTGATCAACCGACTGTGGATGTAGGAAACGGTTTTCCGAACCCCGTAAAAGTTTTTGTGTTATTTACAGCTTTCAGTTTTACATTCTTACTTGTGTTGTTTCAATTGATAAACTGAATACTAATTAACTGCAAAGAGAAACCTTAGACTAACAACGTGCTCAACCGAGGCTATTACGAAACTAAGTTTATTTCCGCTGTGTATGATATCAGTCTGACTGATCTATCCTGTGATAGTCAGGAAGAGTGTTATCATCTCTGTTTTAGCAAACTAGATTGAATCCCTTACGTGCATCAGTTGAGTTCCAGTAACTTAACTGATAACTCCTTACTGAAGAGTTTTCAGTATCAGTCGTCAACCCTGTTTGGTCAAAACTCCTTTCAGTTAACAGGTGTGATAGTTTGCGTGTAAAGTTTCGTTTTGATCTCTATCTGGAGATCCCTCAGATTTGAGGAATAAAAAATAGACCATAGGTGTATTCCTCTCCCCCCATACACCTATTCGAGACCCTCTGGACCTAACAATTGGTATCAGAGCAGGTTGTTCGCAAGAACACTCTGTTTTTTATTAGGTTCTAATTGAACTAGATCATTTTTCTCAAAGGTCTCGAAAAAGTTCTCTCTTTCAAATTGTGCTTGCTGATTGCTCTATCTGTTGTTATCTGTTCTCTCTTTTTTTGATGGAGACTAACCACAACAGATTATCTTCTCTACCTATGTTTAGTATTGAAAAATACGACATATGGAAGTTTCAGCTTGAAAGCTTCCTCACCGCCCAACATTGCCAAATGTGGGAAGTCATCACCAACGGACCAATCACCATCACCGAAACCGTCAAAAGGGTTCCTGTTGATCCACATTAGGATCCTTACGATGAGGTCCAACCCAAGGAAAAGAAAGACTTCTCCACAGAAGAAAGGAAGCAAGATGAGCTAGACAACCTCGCCAAAAGCATCATCTCCGGCACCGTTCCTGACAAGCATGTCATGAAGATCATCAAGTGCGGAACTGCAAAGGAGATGTGGGATACTCTTGAAAGAATGTGTGTGGATTCCGAGGAAATCAAGGAGAATAAGCTTTCCATAGCTTGCCAGAAGTTCGACTCCTTCCTCATGCTCAAGAATGAATCTGTCGAAGAGATGGAACTCAGATTCAATCAAATTCTGAATGAAGTTCAATCCATCTCTAAAGACAAGTACACTCAACGAGAAATTAACTTGAAGATTCTTCGAGCACTGCCACGAGGAGAATGGCAAATCTACTCAGTCGCTCATCAGCATAAGCCTGGATTCAGTCAGCTCCCGACAAATAAGCTTTTCTCAGATCTCATGGCGAATGAGTTCGATCTTCAGAGAAATCTTGGAATCAAGAAGGCTGGAGGATCAGACGAAGATGGTCCATCAACCTCAAGAGGAGCAGCACTGAAAGCTTCAGCAAGAGAATGCAATAAGCAAATCAAGGAACCAGTTACGACAATGGAATGAATGGCTCATGTTGTGAGATAGTGTCTTAACACTATTGAGAGAACTGAGATGTCGAAATACGAGACTACTTTTTTTTATGAGCAGATAAGACAGATTGTCTTTTAAATAGAAATACGAGTGAATAAACCAATGATGGAATTAGAGTGATGAGATTTGAGAAATGAGTTGAGATAGAGATGCTGATTGAATTGAGCTGAGATTTTATTTTATTTCCAACTACCGAGAATAGAGTTACCGGATACCGAGTTATCAGAGATTGACTGTCCTATTAAGAAAATGGGAATAATGAGTTGGAAATAGAGTCGAGGAAGAAAGAGTGATAAACCTTGATAAATAGAGTCGGTCTGAGAGACGTTTAGTCTGTTTGTGTTTGCCGACTACTTTGATGTGATGATATGTGAATTTACGTGACTGATTGATTATGTGATTTTGTTACGTGAGTCATTTTAACCAAGTTATTATGATTTTTATTTGAGACTTTAGCACTTGGAATTTTTATTAAGTTTGCAAAGCAAGTGCAGTTTATTTTTACCAGGAAATCGAATGATGCCGGTTTATGAAAAATTTTCCTAGCATAATATTTTTTTAAAATTATTTTTCCTACGAAGAGGAATATTATAATTGAGTGAGTGCACTAATATTAGTGCTATAATTATTTTATTTGGTCACATGAATAATTATGCTATGGTATTTTATTAATGAGTGACATTTCCATAATTTTTGTGATTATTATTTAATCACCTTACTCACACTATTATTTTAATTTTCCTAAGCATGTGACTAATTCAATAAATTGCTAAGTGTAGAGATTGAGAGAGTAGAGATTGAGAGTGTAGAGATTGAGAGTGTAGAGATTAGAGAGAGAGAGATCAAGGCATTAATGCCAAATATTCTATAAGATTCACAAATCTTCCAAAGATTAGCCAAATCCAAGCATATCTTGCAAAATCCTCTCTCACTCCTCACTCCCTAATTTTCGACCACCTCTCTCTCCTTCATCTCTTTACTTTCCACCATTTTCCTCCATTGATGCACCTTCGGAGCTTCACAAATTCATACCAAAACTCAAATCACACTCTAAATCTTACACTAAACACTTCCACCTCCTTGAATCCAAGAAGATCTTTGGAGTTTGATCTTCAAAGTTAGAAAGAGAAAGTTTGGTTTTGGGTGTAAGTTTGGGTAAGTGAGCTTTAAATTCATAGATATAACTTGTATGATGATATATATGAGTATATTTGAAGGATTGAAGCAAGAAATCACCCCCTCTCTTATTCTTCACAATTTTCGAAAATATGGGTCTCATACCCTTCAAAAAAAATTTCTTTTTCTTTCCTTGAATTGAGGTGAGAAAAATGATCTATGATATGTTTGGTGATGATTGATGTGTGTTTTGAAAAGCTATGCTTTGAGATTCAAATTTTGAATGAGTTTAGTTTAACCAAAATTGGGAATTTTTGAGTGGATGCTTTAAATGATGAATTGATGATGTATATGAGTCTATGAGATGTATATGATGATGATTGATGGATTAAATTGAGTATATGATGTCAAATGATGATTTTGATATGAGTTAGTTTACTAAAATTAGGGATATGTTTATCTATGCTCTAATTTGTAAATTGATGGAATATATGTGAGTTTATATGATTAAAATTGATAGATATATGATGAGATTAAAGATCCATGTGTGTTTATAAAATTTCAAAGAGTTTAGTTTAATAATAAATTAGGACTTTCTTGTCTATGTGTCTATTAAGTGATTTAGCTTAAGATATATGTTATTGAGCATAATATTAGTGTTTTAATATCTTTGATTAAGTCTTTTATTGGCTAAGTAAAATTTTGACTTGAGTTAGTTTATGAGAGTTTTTGAGTTCTCATAATTTGAGAAGCCATTGATTGATTAAATGAGGTCTATTTTGCTTTATGACCATTATGTGAAAGTTTGTCATGTTTTGTTAAGAGTTTTATGTTAATATATGAGTTGTCATTAGAGTTTAGTTTACATGATAAAAAGGAGATTTATATGTGTAAAATGAGTTATATGAGGTATGAGGTTATTAATGAATGATGGAGTGTTTTTGAGCATGAGAATGAAAAGAGGATTGAATTGATATGTTTGTAGAAACGTTTTCCTTGAGATTTGAGTTTATGATGTAAAAGAGGAGAGTTAATTTGAGTATGATGAGTATTTTAATGTGCTTGAATGTTTTTGAGTGATATATGTGTTTAAAATGAGCTTTGATTGGTTTTCTTTGAAGGAATGTTGAATTGAACATTTAAGAGTTTGAGATGAGTTTTGGTGATTTTCGTAGGCCTACTGACCTACTGTGATCGACGGTTTGTCGATGTCAACAAGCTTTGAAAATTTTATAGCACGTCGCTACATGAGTCTTGAGCACCCCTGTAAATTTTCAAGTCGTTTGGACTTGATTTACTAATTTTATAAAATGCAAAACTAAATCTGCACATTTCTACCGGGAATTGCAGAGAACAGGGGACAAAGTCATTCATTTCAGTATCTTCCTGTGCTATCTAGCTTTCCAAATGTTTATGGTATCAACCTTACTGTATGGGATAGATATCCACCAAATTTGAGATCAGTTTGACAACATTTACTATTTTTCAAAAATCAAAGTTTTCGATTACTCAAAACTGTCGAATATGGTAGACTGTGGTAAAAACGCCATATCTCCCAAACCACTTGGATTTTTTGACTCTACTTTTTTTATATGAAACTAGACTCAAAGACCTTTCTTTTGGTATGAGTCTAGAGTCCAGGGGATGTCGGAGTCAGAACGTGTTAAATTTTGAAATTGAGTCAGTGTGAAAACAGAACACGTTTTGATGATGTTTGATTGTGTTTTCTTATGTGCCTTATGTGATTGTGTTGCCTAAGTGTTTGAATGAGATTTGACGAGTCTTATATGAGAGATAAATCGAGACTTAGAACCATGATTTTCTTGAAACCTATCCTTGAGCTTAAGGATTTGAGATGAGTGAAGAGTCTATATAGAGTAGAATAAAGAAATAGAATATGAGATAGAGCATGAGTTAAGGCATGAGATTTTGCCAATGAGTTTCTAATCGAGATTCATTTTCTGACATGAACCTTCGATGATGACGATGATCCCTGAAGACACAAGCAGAGCAAGGGAGTAAATACCTCCGCTTTCACGGGAGATTTTGAGTAAGGTCTTCAGGTGGGCAATATTTTGAGTATAAATATATTATCCGAGCTTTCTAAAATGATTTGATGATATAATGAGCTGAGCAAATGATTTGAGTTAAATGATGTTTAAGAATTGTTTGACTTGCCAATTTTTTTTTTTTATGTTGAGCTTGTGTGTTACCCTCTACTGATGAGATGAGACGATTTCAGTCCTGCCACACGCGGGATTTTGTGCACAGAGGTGACTGTGAGCCGTCTTCGAGTCGGCCGGTCACGGTACTTGAGAGGGAGGCCTACTTCTCAGTACCTTTGATGATGATGAGTTGTAGATGTGGTACATGCATGTTGAGATCTTTGACAGCTGTCATTCGTTTACTTATGATGTCATGATTATGAAAACTGCATGCACAGATTCATTTGATACTAACTTATTTCTGTGTATTGCTGAGATGTGGCAAGCTTCAAACATATAGCTCTAAGAGCACCTTTCTTGTTTTTCGGCGTTTGCCCACTGAGTATTATGTACTCACGCCCTGCACGTATTTCTAAATGTGCAGGCTAAGCAAGGAGTGAGATTGGTCTGGTGCTGGTGGGGGATTCGTTAGATGACGTATTTACTTTATCGTATTTCAATTTTTATCGATAAAGTCTTGATGTGGAGTTACTTTGAATACTAATCAAGTAATATACTCACGGTTATGTGTCTTCATACATATAATCGGTTCGCCTTTTGCTGCGATACTCTGCATATTATGTTTCCTTATGAAAAATAAGCTATACCTGTTTTGTTTTTGTTCGTGAAATTCCTGATAATTAAAAAGTTATAACGACGTTGACGATTTTACCCTTGGGTTCAATTATGATGATTTTCCTTAGCATGCTTTGATGCGAACTTCCGCTTGATGATCGACCTATTCTTCTTATCTTTTATTCTTTTAAAAATAGTCGTATCGATACTCGTACCCCACTATCACTAGTGTCGGGATTTCGGGCTGCGACAGGGTGGTATCAGAGCAGGTCATCTGCTCTGAGTCTATTGCTTGACTAAGTTGAACCTTTGATTACTGATATCTTTTTAACTTGAGTACTAGTCTAACTTGAATTCTTAGGCTAGCTTGAGAGAGTCAGTTTGAAACGAAACCCCAGCACCCCATCTCCTCCGGCTTAACGAGGTAAGAGGTTGATGTTGTTTCTTATTGCTTTTCTGTTAAAAGCTGAGTTTGGTTCACTAATGAGTTATGAATTGTTTTGATGGCGGAATTATTTGAGATGATGGATTCTGATATGAGGCACTTGATGTGGAATATGAGGAGAGATGTTGAGGCTAGTATAGCCAATGCCCACCGTACCAAACGAGGACGAGTATGTTGTTGATTGAGATGTACCAAGTAAGTTTCGTCATCCATTTTCTAATGGATATGATGTTTTATATTACAGGATGCCGAGTCATATTGAGACAGCGATGCAGCGATGGTTCAGGGAGTATATCCCGGACGAGGATGACACCTTGGGTGAACTTCTGGCACACTATCACCGACGATGGAGGAGGGCTATTCCCTATGGGATCGATGGCGCAGAGGCCATTACGCTTTTGATTCCACTACTTCCACCTTCGTGGCGAGACTGGGCGACATCTTTAGTGCCCCAGTACGTAGATACTACCTGGCTGGAGGGCATCAGGTACGGAGACCTCAGTGGCTTCATCGCAATCCGCCTTTGCTTATGGCGATCCGCCTTCACCGCAGTATGGACAGCTTGAGGTACCAGCCCAGGGAGGGGAGCTAGTTGTTGTGCCTCCACTTCCCGAGGAGTCGTTCCCGATGGCACCTCTACCCCCAGCTGATCCGATTTCAGTTTCTCTTGAGTCTGATGATCCAGAGCCGATGGTTTTCGAGCCGTACTCACCTGGGATTGAGCATGACCCGTTTGCGTTTGTAGCACTTATTCCTTCTCCCAGCGCTGATTTACCGCCTTGGGATTTGACACCGGCGACGACACCCTTGCCGTTGCCACCCGTTGAGTCGGCACATCCGATTGTTTCTACTGAGTCTGAGACGCAGTATGTTCCCAACGATCCATATCCGAGGGTTGCCCCGTTGCCTGAGCCAGGCACTTTGGCCTTTCAGACGTACATGCACTCGATTCTATATTCACCGTACCGAGACGCTCAGGAGGGAGGATCTCGACCGGCATGCTCCGATAGTGATGAGGAGGACCCCGATGAGGAGACTCCAGAGATGACGGTCGGCTATGGTTGGACCCAGCCACTACAGCGACAGACTACTGCCGATGGAGTTGATACATGTATACCTATCCCGGAGACACCTGTCTATACTCCGATAGTGGATGAGTCAGACTATGACAGTCCGTATTGATCTATGCGACGAGTAGGATCTCGGGCAATGTTGGCTAGTGATCACGTATGTTTCGCAGGCGCGTATATATGTTTAGATGCATAGTTGATATATATATATATATATATAGTTAGAGCATCATTTTGGTGTTAGGGCCTTTGTACATAAGACCTTACTTTTGTAAAAGACCTCGAGAGAGAGGCAATTTTCCATATATATATATTATATATACCAGAGATGTTTATGACTAGAGAGTTTCACTATCTTTAGCAGAGCTTTGAAAATGATGATGATGTTGATGCTTGATGAAAAATGAGAAATAGAGATTGATGAGAATTACGAACGATGATAGACGAGAAATAGACTGGATGAGGGTTTTGAGAACTTTGAGATCACAAATAAGATATAGAAGTGAAATGAGAAACGAGGATTTGTATTTTGTAACGACGAACGGTTAGTTTAGAAGTCGATAGTTATATAACTCTTTTTCCTTTATAGTATACCTCCGAGAAGAAGAGGGAACCGAAGGAACATAAACCGAGAAGAAGATGAAGAAGATGAAGAAAAGGAACAGAGAAACCAACCGTTGAGATAATACGACGAGAGTTAGAGATTTTATCGCGATTTAGAGACACGACCCTAATAGGACGAACGTAGTATGGAGACTTCATGGGATGCATAGATACTATTGACCAATTGTACTTTGAAATAGAGGTACTTTCACCGGGATCGCGCGTATCATCGCTAAAGTAGTCATGAGAATAGACTTATTGAGTCCCTATCCCGCTTGGTCGTATTTAAATTTTTCTGCATCCATTTGAACACCAACAGGAGATGAACTATTTGCTATTGAGAAATTTTTCCAGATCCACTGTGTTTGAGCCTGAGCCGTTTGTGTTGGAAATCCTTACCCCTTGCTTTAACAGTGGACAATTTATTCATTTTTCCACTTAGTGGATTGTTTCTACTTCCAGTATTGATTTATTCCCATCATATCATATCTCAGTTTTATTCTAGCTTCTGTTCTAACTTTTGATCTTACCTTGATTGTAACTTCTTCATTATCCTTGAAATAGCACTGGCTATTATGGAATCATTCCATTACTTGAGCTCGTCTTGTTCAAGATCAGACATTTTTATTCATCACATCCTATTATCTACCACATCCGACAAGAGTTAGGATTGTCTAGGTAATTAGGATGGTATAACAAGAAGAGTGTTTGGAAGAAACACGAGTTACGAGAGCAGTCGTAGAATATATTATTACGGGACGAGCACAACTTTTCGATTATGGATTTTCTTATATTAGCCAAGTATGTAGAAAGCTAACCATTTCGAGGACGAGAAGAAGTGATGCTAAGCCAGAATAGGCAATAGCAGATTCAAGGGGATCGAGATGACAGATTAGAGCAGATAATGTTTTCCACGATAGTAGACTAAAATGACGACTAGTATAGGTGTAGCATCGTCGTAGTATTAGGGGATGTTTTATTTTCGTTATGCCCCGCAATTAGTAAGAGTTCTCGAAAGAGAAAATTTCCTTATATATATATCTATATGACGATGACCAGAGAGTCTCTATGCTTGAGTAGAGTTTTGAGCTGATGTAGCATTGATAGACATGAACTATGTCTTTGACGTTGAGTTATGAGAATTGAGGAAATATTATGATGTTGAGTAAGAATTTTATGATTTGTGAGTTATGAGAATTAGTTCTAAGGTTGATATATGTTCCCTTAGACTTTCACCGAGAAAGAGAAAACGAATGAAGAAAGAAATAGAGCTGTTAATATGAGATAAGGCAATAAAACCGTAGCTGAATACGAACGTCAGTTTCGCGACTTGGTCCGGTATGCCACATATCGAGAAGAGATGAACGAGAAGATGTCAGGATTGCTTCGATCATGATTGAGACAAGAGATTCGAGTCGATTTAACGAGTCAGAGTGCGATTATGTGTACTGAAGCATTAAATAGAGCATATGATATAGAACTGGCAATGCAGCCAGAGAACGCGATTTGAGCTTCAGCACCCCAAACGAATTAGAGCACTCAGACGTGCAATCCATCCTTTTCTGGATGCAGGCAAGAAGAAAAGAGAAAATGGGACGACCGAAGTCAAAATCCCAAAAAGCCGTGGCAGAGTCAGAATGCGCCACCACAATATCAGAACTGAGACAAACAGCCTTATGTTGGCCCAGCTGCCCCAGTAGCAGTTTTTCAAGGACCGCGAGGGTTATCGACTTGTTGAAGAGCAATAAATTACGTCTGAGGGAATGCAAGATGAGATAGAATAGCTGTTACACCTGCGGAAGGGTCGGGCACTACTCGAACCAGTGTCCGAATCGTCAGCAAAGTGGAAGCGGATGACGACCGAACCAGTTCCGGCCGCAACTTAAAGCAATGGAAGGAATTTACCGCTACCTCCGCCACAGCGACAACAACCAGCCTATCGACCACGTCAGTCAAGAAGGCAACTACCAGCCCCGCAGACAAATCAACCGCGTTATCAGAGATAGTTCGCGCTTAAGTAGAAAGCACCAGACAAGAATAGAGGAAATTTGTTAGATATAGGCAAGTTGAATGATGTGCCCATAGTATTTTTTGTTCGACACTGAACGTAGAGCTTGCTCCACAACCTCTAAAGAGTAGCCACACCTATAGGCAGAATTACTACGGTTTCATCCGTATGCCCTAACTTAGAATTTAAGTTAGAATCGATTAAGCTCGAGGCTAGAAACTTGAGATTGATGCCTATGTGGCGCTTGGATATAATTTTGGAATGGACTGGTTAGAGGAAAACCATGCATAGATACAATGCAAGGAGAGACGAATATCTTTTCAGCCACCTGGCCAAGAAACTACTTCCTTTACTGGCATTGAGAGAAAATGGAAGAAGACGCCGATCATCTCGGCGCTGCAAGAAAGAAATCTCTTGCGAAGAAAAGATACAACCGCGTATGTTGTATATCTGAACCAGAGAGACGAATCCAAGGCAAATGTTGATGACGCACCAGTCGTGTGAGATTACAAAGACGTTTTCCCTGAAACTTTACCGGGATTTCCCCAGACCGACAGCTTGAGTTTACGATCAATTTAGAGCTTGGCACGGCACCGACGTCGAAAGCGTCGTACAGGATGACCCCCACAGAGTTGCAAGAGTTAAAGCTGCAACTACAAGAACTTCTAGATATGGGTTTCATTCGACCCAGTGTTTTCCCGTGGAAAGCACCAGTTCTTTTTGTTAAAAAAAGGATGGAAGCTTGAGGTTGTGTTTCGATTATCGAAAGTTGAAACAAAGTGACGTTAAAGAATAAATATCCGTTACCCCGGATCGATGATCTGTTCGATCGACTACAAGGAGCGAGCACTTTTTCAAAGTTTGACATGAGAACGAGATACCATCAGCTGAGAATACGATCGGAAGATATTTCCGAAGACGGTATCGCATATGCAATATAGCATTACTATAAACTCAAAGATGTTTGGAAGAAATGCCTTTCAGATTGACGAACGTCCCGACAGTATTCATGGATCACATGAACCGCGTTTTTCGCGAATACCTAGACAAGTTCGTGTTGGTCTTCATAGACCATATCCTGATTTACTAGAAGAATAAACGAGAACACGAAGAAGCATTAAGGATCGCGTTAGAGAGATTGCGAGCTGAAAAGCTTTATGCGAAGTTAGCAAATGTAAGTTTTGACTTGAAGAAGTCAATTTTCTCAGCCATATTGTTTTGCAAGAGAAATTGACGTAGACCCAGCGAAAGTTCAAGCGGTATAGGAGCGGAGACCGCCTAACCACACCGCACGAGATTCGCAGTTTTTTTTTGGATTAGCAGGATACTATCGACGTTATATAGAGGGCTTTTAGAAAATCGCTAAGCCATTGACGCACCTGCTAAAGAAAGAAGTTAAGATCATTTGGACGGACGAATGCGAGCGAAGTTTTCAAAAGCTAAAGAAGAGGCTTACTTTTGCCCCAGCGGATCAAGAGTATGCAGTTTATACTGATGCATCGTAAAATGGTCCAAGATGTGCACTGATGCAAGAGTGAAAAGTATAGCTGCATGCTTCACGACAACTGAGACCACACGAGATGAGTTATCTAACGCATGATCTAGAATTAGGAACCGTAGTGCATGCTTTGAGGATCTGGAGACACCATTTCTATGAAGCACGGTGTGAGATATACACCGATCATAAAAGTCTCAAATATTTCTTGAGCAAAAAGATCTGAACATGCGACAAAGAAGATGATGAAAGTTAGTGCAGGATTATGATCGAGGAGCAAATTATCACCCTGGAAAAGCTAACGTTGTAACCGACGCGTTAAGCAAAAAGAATCAGGGAGAGTTAGGATTTCTCCATATGAGAAGTGAACCTAATCAAGGAATTCGAGAAGATGAATTAGGAGGTAGTGATACTACCACAAACGACAGAAATAATAATTTCTGCACTGAACGTTACACCTGACTTACGATCGAGAATAGTCACAGCATAGAGAGTGGATGAGAAGATGGAAAGATTGCGAATAAAGATTCAACCTGAGAGAGTAGAGAATTATGAAGAGACGACAGATAATGCCTTTTTGTTTAAAAGAGAGTGTGTATACCCGATAAAGAAGAGTTGAAGAATGAGATTACGAGCGAAGCTCATGATACCCCTTTACACCGCACATGCGGAAAGTATAAAAATGTGCCAAGACTGAAACGACGCTTTGATAGGAGAATAAGAAGCGAGAGAGGGCATCTTTCGTAGAAAGATGTTTGACGTGTTAACACGTGAAGGCGCCACTTTGGCAACCTTATACAATTACACCTATTAGAGACTTCCACAATAGAAGTGGGACCACATAGCCATGAATTATGGCATCGAGTAGCAAAATTGAGAAAAGAAAACTCAACAATTGAGTAATTGTGAATAGATTCTTTTGATGATAGAAACGATGATTATGTGAGTTTTTCCCTATCTCGGGGAAGCATGTTATTTTCGAGTTAACAAGAACTCAAACCAAGATATATAGGATCGTATGATGTATTAGAGTAAGTAGGCCATGTAGCCTATAAACTAGCGTTGCCTCTGAGCTTCGCGAACGTCCATGACGTTTTCCATGTTTCTCAATTGAGAAAGTTCGTGTTTGATCCAAAACACGTCATCTATCAAGAAGAAGTGTCCCTGGAACCAGTTTTGAGCTACGAAGAGATAGACCTGATGCTATGCTGGACTGGAAGATCCAATAATTGAGGGACGATCGATTCCTTTGATGAAAATCCAATGGAGATATCACAGTCAAGAAGAATCAACATGGGAAGTTGAAGAGAAGATGAAAGAGAAGTACCCAGAGCTTTTTCCCGAAGGTGAATAACTCAAATTTCGGGACGAAATTTTTTTTAAGGGGGGTAGGATGTAACACCCCGTACTTTTCCTCATGTTATGAGATAGTGTCTTAACACTATTGAGAGAACTGAGATGTCGAACTACGAGACTACTTTTTTTTATGAGCAGATAAGACATATTGTCTTTTAAATAGAAATACGAGTGAATAAACCGATGATGGAATTAGAGTGATGAGATTTGAGAAATGAGTTGAGATAGAGATGCTGATTGAATTGAGCTGAGATTTTATTTTATTTCCAACTATCGGGAATAGAGTTACCGGATACCGAGTTATCAGAGATTGACTGTCCTATTAAGAAAATGGGAATAATGAGTTGGAAATAGAGTCGAGGAAGAAAGAGTGAGAAACCTTGATAAATAGAGTCGGTCTGAGAGACGTTTAGTCTGTTTGTGTTTGCCGACTACTTTGATGTGATGATATGTGAATTTACGTGACTGATTGATTATGTGATTTTGTTACGTGAGTCATTTTAACCAAGTTATTATGATTTTTATTTGAGACTTTAGCACTTGGAATTTTTATTAAGTTTGCAAAGCAAGTGCAGTTTATTTTTACCAGGAAATCGAATGATGCCGGTTTATGAAAATTTTTCCTAGCATAATATTTTTTTAAAATTATTTTTCCTACGAAGAGGAATATTATAATTGAGTGAGTGCACTAATATTAGTGCTATAATTATTTTATTTGGTCACATGAATAATTATGCTATGGTATTTTATTAATGAGTGACATTTCCATAATTTTTGTGATTATTATTTAATCACCTTACTCACACTATTATTTTATTTTTCCTAAGCATGTGACTAATTCAATAAATTGCTAAGTGTAGAGATTGAGAGAGTAGAGATTGAGAGTGTAGAGATTGAGAGTGTAGAGATTAGAGAGAGAGAGATCAAGGCATTAATGCCAAATATTCTATAAGATTCACAAATCTTCCAAAGATTAGCCAAATCCAAGCATATCTTGCAAAATCCTCTCTCACTCCTCACTCCCTCATTTTCGATCACCACCTCTCTCTCCTTCATCTCTTTACTTTCCACCATTTTCCTCCATTGATGCACCTTCGGAGCTTCACAAATTCATACCAAAACTCAAATCACCCTCTAAATCTTACACTAAACACTTCCACCTCCTTGAATCCAAGAAGATCTTTGGAGTTTGATCTTCAAAGTTAGAAAGAGTAAGTTTGGTTTTGGGTGTAAGTTTGGGTAAGTGAGCTTTAAATTCATAGATATAACTTGTATGATGATATATATGAGTATATTTGAAGGATTGAAGCAAGAAATCACCCCCTCTCTTATTCTTCACAATTTTCGAAAATATGGGTCTCATACCCTTCAAAAAAAAATTCTTTTTCTTTCCTTGAATTGGGGTGAGAAAAATGATCTATGATATGTTTGGTGATGATTGATGTGTGTTTTGAAAAGCTATGCTTTGAGATTCAAATTTTGAATGAGTTTAGTTTAACCAAAATTGGGAATTTTTGAGTGGATGCTTTAAATGATGAATTGATGATGTATATGAGTCTATGAGATGTATATGATGATGATTGATGGATTAAATTGAGTATATGATGTCAAATGATGATTTTGATATGAGTTAGTTTACTAAAATTAGGGATATGTTTATCTATGCTCTAATTTGTAAATTGATGGAATATATGTGAGTTTATATGATTACAATTGATAGATATATGATGAGATTAAAGATCCATGTGTGTTTATAAAATTTCAAAGAGTTTAGTTTAATAATAAATTAGGACTTTCTTGTCTATGTGTCTATTAAGTGATTTAGCTGAAGATATATGTTATTGAGCATGATATTAGTGTTTTAATATCTTTGATTAAGTCTTTTCTTGGCTAAGTAAAATTTTGACTTGAGTTAGTTTATGAGAGTTTTTGAGTTCTCATAATTTGAGAAGCCATTGATTGATTAAATGAGGTCTATTTTGCTTTATGACCATTATGTGAAAGTTTGTCATGTTTTGTTAAGAGTTTTATGTTAATATATGAGTTGTCATTAGAGTTTAGTTTACATGATAAAAAGGAGATTTATATGTGTAAAATGAGTTATATGAGGTATGAGGTTATTAATGAATGATGGAGTGTTTTTGAGCATGAGAATGAAAAGAGGATTGAATTGATACGTTTGTAGAAACGTTTTCCTTGAGATTTGAGTTTATGATGTAAAAGAGGAGAGTTAATTTGAGTATGATGAGTATTTTAATGTGCTTGAATGTTTTTGAGTGATATATGTGTTTAAAATGAGCTTTTGATTGGTTTTCTTTGAAGGAATGTTGAATTGAACATTTAAGAGTTTGAGATGAGTTTTGGTGATTTTCGTAGGCCTACTGACCTACTGTGATCGACGGTTTGTCGATGTCAAAAAGCTTTGAAAATTTTATAACAAGTCCCTACATGAGTCTTGAGCACCCCTGTAAATTTTCAAGTCGTTTGGACTTGATTTACTAATTTTATAAAATGCAAAACTAAATCTGCACATTTCTACCGGGAATTGCAGAGAACAGGGGACAAAGTCATTCATTTCAGTATCTTCCTGTGCTATCTAGCTTTCCAAATGTTTATGGTATCAACCTTACTGTATGGGATAGATATCCACCAAATTTGAGATCAGTTTGACAACATTTACTATTTTTCAAAAATCAAAGTTTTCGATTACTCAAAACTGTCGAATATGGTAGACTGTGGTAAAAACGCCATATCTCCCAAACCACTTGGATTTTTTGACTCTACTTTTTTTATATGAAACTAGACTCAAAGACCTTTCTTTTGGTATGAGTCTGGAGTCCAGGGGATGTCGGAGTCAGAACGTGTTAAATTTTGAAATTGAGTCAGTGTGAAAACAGAACACGTTTTGATGATGTTTGATTGTGTTTTCTTATGTGCCTTATGTGATTGTGTTGCCTAAGTGTTTGAATGAGATTTGACGAGGCTTATATGAGATATAAATCGAGACTTAGAACCATGATTTTCTTGAAACCTATCCTTGAGCTTAAGGATTTGAGATGAGTGAAGAGTCTATATAGAGTAGAATAAGGAAATAGAATATGAGATAGAGCATGAGTTAAGGCATGAGATTTTGCCAATGAGTTTCTAATCGAGATTCATTTTCTGACATGAACCTTCGATGATGACGATGATCCCTGAAGACACAAGCAGAGCAAGGGAGTAAGTACCTCCGCTTTGACGGGAGATTTTGAGTAAGGTCTTCAGGTGGGCAATATTTTGAGTATAAATATATTATCCGAACTTTCTAAAATGATTTGATGATATAATGAGCTGAGCAAATGATTTGAGTTAAATGATGTTTAAGAATTGTTTGACTTGCCAATTTTTTTTAATGTTGAGCTTGTGTGTTACCCTCTACTGATGAGATGAGACGATTTCAGTCCTGCCACACGCGGGATTTTGTGCACAGAGGTGACTGTGAGCCGTCTTCGAGTCGGCCGGTCACGGTACTTGAGAGGGAGGCCTACTTCTCAGTACCTTTGATGATGATGAGTTGTAGATGTGGTACATGCATGTTGAGATCTTTGACAGCTGTCATTCGTTTACTTATGATGTCATGATTATGAAAACTGCATGCACAGATTCATTTGATACTAACTTATTTCTGTGTATTGCTGAGATGTGGCAAGCTTCAAACATATAGCTCTAAGAGCACCTTTCTTGTTTTTCGGCGTTTGCCCACTGAGTATTATGTACTCACGCCCTGCACGTATTTCTAAATGTGCAGGCTAAGCAAGGAGTGAGATTGGTCTGGTGCTGGTGGGGGATTGTTAGATGACGTATTTACTTTATCGTATTTCAATTTTTATCGATAAAGTCTTGATGTGGAGTTACTTTGAATACTAATCAAGTAATATACTCACGGTTATGTGTCTTCATACATATAATCGGTTCGCCTTTTGCTGCGATACTCTGCATATTATGTTTCCTTATGAAAAATAAGCTATACCTGTTTTGTTTTTGTTCGTGAAATTCCTGATGATTAAAAAGTTATAACGACGTTGACGATTTTACCCTTGGGTTCAATTATGATGATTTTCCTTAGCATGCTTTGATGCGAACTTCCGCTTGATGATCGACCTATTCTTCTTATCTTTTATTCTTTTAAAAATAGTCGTATCAATACTCGTACCCCACTATCACTAGTGTCGGGATTTCGGGCTGCGACAGGAAGAAAAGCTCAGAATCTCCAACTCAGAATGTGATAGAGCATCTCATGAAATCAAGAGGCTCAATCACAAACTGGAAAAAACAGTCAAAGACTGCATGATGAAGTCTCCCATGATGAGCAACTTTCTATCGAAAGGTGTTGTTGAAAGCATTGGAGGAAAGGTTGCAGTTGATAAAGGAAAGAATGTCATGATCATTTCAAAGGACGATACTTCTGAAATTACCACATCAGAAGAATCAATAGATCATGATATGGATGAAGTTCGCAAACGCAAACTGATGGCAAGAACAAATGTTCCACCTCCACGGAGCTACAAACGAGCAAAGGAGGCCCCCAACCAGATCACCCTACTGAGAAGACTGGAAAGCAGATTTCAGTCAAAGATCGGGGAAGGAACATCAGGAATCAAGAAAAATCTTCCTCATCAGTCCAGGGGGAAGAAAAGTCACATCAGTCAGAAACTGAAATCAGTTCGGTTTCAGAAAGAACAACATCCATGGAGACAAAACAATGATGAGTCCAGACGAGCCAAGCGACATCCACGAGGACAAGCGACTGGACATCATATGACTCATGTCCCACGACATCAGTCAAGTCTCCATCAGTCTGGAATGACTAGAGTATCTCAAGGAAGATACGTCATCGAACCAAGAAGACCTCAACCACTCATCAGACGAAACTCCTTCAAGAGTGAGGCCTTCAAAAGGAAAGCTCAACAGAAGAATGCTCATGTGCCAACTAAAGCGCCAACTACTTCAGTCAGATGATCAGCAAAGCGCAAGAATCAGCCAGACCAGTTCTGAAGCAGATATGGGTTCCAAAGGAAACTCGAGCTAACATTGAAGGACCCAAATCTTGATTAGGTACCTGAAGTAACTCTTCCTTGCAGGTTAAATTCAGGAAACATAAAAAGAATGAAGAAGTTAAAGCTTCAATCAGGACATGGTATCTGGATAGCGGCTGCTCAAAGCACATGGAAGGCTACAAAGAATATCTACCTCAGTATGTTGAGAAAGCTGGATCCAAAGTTGCATTCGGAGACAACTCAATCGGAGAAACAAAAGGCTATGGTGTGCTCAACATGGGTAACGTCAGTATCAGTAATGTTAGCTTTGTTTCTGGTCTTAAACATAATCTGTTGTCTGTGAGTCAATTTTGTGACAGCGGTTTCACAGTGAAGATCAAAAAGGATGAATTCACTGTTAGAAACAATCAAAAGAAGGTGGTTCTGAAAGGATTCAGATAAGGAAGTCTCTACGTCATCTTATGGGAAGACAGCCCACCAGAAACGTGTCTCATCAACAAAAGCAGCTCAGAGCTCAACTGGCTGTGGCACAGGAGACTCAACCATCTCAATTTCAAGACGATCAACAAGCTTGCTAAACATCAACTGGTAGAAGGTCTTCCTTCTATTGTATTCCAGAAGAAGCAAGAATGTGAAGCATGTCAAAGAGGAAAGCAGACGCGAATGACATTCAAGTCAAAGTCAGGACACTCCTCTGGAAGAATTCTTCAACTACTTCACATGGATCTGTTTGGCCCAGTCTCTCCAAGAAGCTACAACGGTAGAAAGTACACCTTAGTTGTTGTGGATGATTACTCACGATATACTTGGGTTATCTTTCTCTTCACCAAGAAAGATACACTGGAGGAATTGCCAAAGCTGCTGAGAAGACTGAGCGTGGAAAAAGAAGTCAACATCATCAACATCAGATCAGATCGTGGGACTGAGTTCCTCAATACTGTTATTCGTGAGTATTGTGATGAACAAGGAATCAGTCATCAAACTTCTGCAGCAAGAACTCCTCAACAGAATGGAGTTGCAGAAAGAAGAAACAGGTAATTGAAGGAAGCAGCAAGGACGACGCTAGCCGAATCGAAACTCCCCTTGAAGTTTTAGGCTGAAGCAGTCAACAACGCATGTTACACGCAGAATCGCTCCTTCCTCACTTAAAGACATGGAAAGACTCCATACGAGCTATGGAAGAACAAGAAGCCTTCAAGTGCTTATTTTCATGCTTTTGGTTCTAGGTGTTTTATCCACAACAATGAAAAGAAGAGGTTAAACACATTTGATAGCAAGGCTGATCCAGGAATCTTCCTTGGATACTCTGGAACAGATCGATCCAGCAAAGCCTATCGAGTGTTTAATTCTCAAACTCTTTGTGTTGAAGAAACACCACATGTTGTCTTTGATGAGTCTACAGATGATTTCAGGAAACAGGAAACTGAAAGATGTGTTGAGAACACTGAAGTTTCCAAAGCTGAAATCCACAACACCGAGCCTTCTACTGTCTTGGTGTGGGGACCAGGAAAAGATGAAGATACTGAGAAGCTTCAGTATCAAAAGATCAGTCAAAGGTCTGAAGTTCAGACTGGAGCCAATGCAGATGGCATCAGTAAAGGGGGAACTCCAGTTGCTGAAGATCGAGTTGAACGTGCCGAAGCTGCTCCAGCTCAACTCTCCCCTGCTCCAGAAGGTGCTCAACACTTCAGAACCATTCTGATTGAAGAAGCCCCACCATCACCAGAAGAGATCAAGAAGTATCGAAGATGGTTTGAACTCCATTCAAAGGAGAACATCATTGGAGAACCATCAGACGATGTCAAGACTCGAATATCAATGTGCAATCTCGTCTTTGATATCAATCAGAACTGCATCAATGAAGATAAGAATTTCAACTGTTTCTTATCATCTATAGAGCCCAAGGATGTCGAAGAAGCTCTGAAGTCCACTCAATGGGTCATCGCAATGCAAGAAGAACTCAATGAATTCAACCGGAATTCAGTTTGGGAGCTCGTGGATCGACCAGACGATGCAAAGGTGATTGGTTTGAAATGGATTTTCAAAAATAAGGAAGACGAAGACGGAAACGTTGTGAGAAACAAAGCAAGGCTTGTAGCAAAAGGTTACAGTCAAGAAGAAGGAATCGACTACGATGAAACGTTTGCTCCAGTTGCTAGATTGGAAGCAGTCAGACTCTTCTTAGCCTTCGCAGCTCACAAAGGTTTCAAGGTACACCAAATGGATGAGAAGTGTGCATTTCTCAATGGAGTGCTCACCGATGAAGTCTACGTGGAACAACCACCAGGCTTTGAGGTTGCTGGACCAGAAAAGGTGTACAAGCTGAAGAAAGCGCTCTATGGCAAGCTCCAAGAGCATGGTATGATACTCTCTCGAAGTATCTTGTTGAACAAGGTTTCAAGAAAGGATCTGTGGACAGAACGTTGTTCACTCTCAAAGAAGGAGAAGATCTCTTACTTGTTCAGATTTATGTCGATGACATAATTTTCGGATCCAAATCCGAACGCATGTGCAAGAAGTTTGCTGACATCATGACCAACAAGTTCCTGATGTCCATGATGGGAGAAATGAATTTCTTTCTCGGATTGCAAGTCAAGCAAACCAGCGAAGGAATACTGATCAGTCAGTCCAAGTATGCCAAAGAACTGATAGACAAGTTCGGTATTCAGCACATGAAATCAATCAAGATCCCAATGAATACAAACTGGAAAGTTGATCCAGGTTCGGAAGGAAAATTTATCTCTTCGACGAAGTACAGAGAAATCATTGGGTCATTGCTGTATTTGACTGCGAGCAGACCAGATATCGCATATGCAGTCGGGTTTGTGCAAGATATCAGTCAGATCCAAAGGAAGCTCATTTGGATGCAGCAAAGCGAATTCTTCGATATCTCAAAGGCACACCCAACTTAGGATTGTGGTACCCAGCAGACGACGACTTCAAGCTCACCGGATATTCAGACTCAAATTTTGCAGGATGCAAAATTGATCGCAAATCAACCTCCGGAACCTGTCAATTCCTAGGCAACAAGCTCATCTCATGGTTTTCAAAGAAACAGACTTCAGTCGCCACCTCCACAACTGAAGCTGAATATGTTGCTGCCGGAAGCTGCTGTTCACAACTCCTTTGGTTAGTCCAACAGTTGAAGGACTATGGGATAGACGAAAAGGAAGTTCCAATCTATTGCGACAGCTCCAGTGCTATTGCAATATCTCAGAATCCAGTTCATCACACCAGAGTCAAGCATATTGCTATTCGACATCACTTCATCCGTGATCACGTCGAAAAGAAGACTATCTCTGTTGAATGGATTCCAATTGCTGTTCAGAGAGCGGACTTGCTGACCAAAGCT
Organism: Salvia miltiorrhiza; assembly: GCF_028751815.1. Lineage (NCBI taxonomy): Eukaryota > Viridiplantae > Streptophyta > Magnoliopsida > Lamiales > Lamiaceae > Salvia > Salvia miltiorrhiza. Next base: position 11,661,866 of record NC_080388.1, read on the forward strand.
CTTCCAGAAGAAAGGTTCAACGATCTGTGTGGAAGGATCGGCCTCATCAACCCAGAAGAGTGATGTTGTGTTTGAAGATTTTCTCAAACAGTCATGCTAATTGGTGGTCAACCAACTGCTGTTCTACGACCGCTGACGTGGAAAGCTCGAGACAAGCGCTCATCTGAAGAGAAGTCATCCTGATGAATCAACCAGGATCAAGTGGTATCGATTGACTACGATGATCAGTCGATCAGTAAGTATTTTTCAAGCTTACTATTTAAAATCAGTTATATCAGTTAAGAGCTTTGTGTTGTAAGTTCAAAATCTTTCTCTAACTGATCAGTTTCTTTCAAAACCTTTAACTGATTGTTGGAAAATGGAATATCCGAGAAGGACAAGTATTTTTAAAAGGTAAATCGGATTTGATTGAACTTGTCCTGATCTTCTCTAAAAATCTTTCCAACCTTTTTGCCTCTGTGATCAAATTTCTTGAGAACCTCATTGACATGACATAATGCAATGATACCTTTCATCTTTTTGAAGCTTCAGTCCCCTGCAGTGACGGCGGACGTGAATTTTTCTTCAAAAAACATTTTAGGCACAGTTTTCGAAAAACTTTTCATCTTCTTACTTGGTAAAAAAAAAATTGTCTATTTATACCATGTTGTCTTCACATATTTTCTGCATCAACTAACAACTCTCCACAGCCTCCACTGTGAGAAAAATTTCCCATCTTTTCAAAGTTGCAGAGAAAATTTGTTCCGACAAAATGAGAAATCAATAACTGCAAAGTCATGGAGTGGGAGAATGACGCTCACATACTTGGTCTTCACCAGACCCTTCCACTGGATCTTAACGTCTCTCTGACGTCAAAGTTTGCTCTACCCTCACTTGTATCCAGCGAAGCGAGTGTCTTCCATCCTCATGCCTGGCGCTAAGAAGCTTCACAGCTTCTGGAGGAGATCTTCCTTATCACAGATATTGCACTCCTCCCTGGCTTGCAACAAACAACGAGACTCCTCTCGTTGTTGGCCGGCATCTTCAGCCGCACCAGGTCTATTCTTCAAAGACCTAGTGTCGGCGAATCGACGGTGTTAGTCTTCTCAGCTGCCACCGATTCGATTATTCCGTCTCACACCCTTCTTCATTTCTCTCCCTCTTTCTCCATCACCAGCCCTTCCTTCACCTTTCAAGGCAACCTTCTCCCTCTCTAAGGCAGCCTTCTTCTCTCGTGCTTCTCCACTTCTCAGTATCCCTCCTCACCTCACCTCCCCACTAGCGTCTTCCTCTTCTGCATCTCTGGACTCATCCTATTCTCGAATCTTCTCAAGAGCTTCTGAGACTAGGATTTGGGTACCGTCTGATCATTGCCTCCATCATCAGCTCTCTTTTTTATGTTGCCAAAAAGGGGAAAAGTCAGAAGTCAGAGAGAAACCTTCCCTAAGGTTGCTCCTATATCTTCTTTCTTGACTGAAAATGGGACAGCAAAAGGATCACCAGAAGTTGTAAGGATGACGTTCCAGTAAAGACCTCAAATCAACGAAAAACAAGTGAGAGTGGAACAAGCTTAGGAACACGAAGACAGAAGATGAAGATCAAGAAGTTCAAGGCGCAGCAAAAATTCAGGGCTAAAAGAAATCTCTCCGTCCAAATACTTAGCTTAATTCTATACTCATCATTATTCAAACACATGCATTCAACCTATTGATCCAACTACCCTAGGATCATTTGTCTTTAATATTTGACTTTTCTACGTGCTTTTTATTTATTGCTATTTTTCTACTTTCTGTTGCCTGTCTACTATTTTAGTTTGTTTAGGAGATAGCTAGAGTGATTTCGGTTTTTCAGTCCCTGTGGATACGATACTCGATTACTTGTTGCTTGCTACAATTACCTGTGTTAGTTACAGTCATTTTTGTTGCTAAGAAATTAGTGATCAATGTCGTACTTCCAAGAATTCAAGGTACAAATGTAAACTCATTCAAGTTGTTTCACACTGAACACACACACACACACACACACATATGTATATATATACATATAGGGAGTCTCCCTATATATATATATATATATATATATATATATATATATATAGGGAGAGGTTCAAATAAGAACCACTAAATAAAAATAGAACAGAGAACCATTTTAAACCATTCGATCATCAAGATCTACGGTGGATGCATCATCTTGGTGGATGAATGCAGATCCTGGGTTCGAATCCTGAAGGGAGCAAAAAATTTATTATTTTCGGATGCATTAAATTTAATAGCGAATGCATTAATTTATATAGTAGATGCATTGATTTTAATGGTTCTTATGTTCTCACGATAAGTGTGGTTCTCATTATAACCGCACCCTATATATATATATATATATATATATATATATATATATATATATAGGGTAGGGTTAATATAAAAACCCTTCTTAAGATGAAAACTAGGAACCAATTTAAAGCCATTGATTTAAATAAAATAGAGGGCTGAGATTAAACTACAGATGCACAATTTCGATTGCATAGATGCACGATTTCAATTGCATAGATGCACAATTTCGATTTGCTTGAGTATTTTGCATTGTTGGTTTCAATTGCATAAATTGCATATTTTTTAAGTGCACAGTAAAATATAATAGATGCACAGTTTCTTTTGTTGACTAAATCCTAACCATTAGATCTAATATTTAAAAGGTTAAGATTAGGTTCCTAGTTCTCATTTTAACACAGGTTTTTATTAGAACCTCTTCCTATATATATATATATATATATATATATATATATATGATAGAGTTCTATGGAGACCATCAAAAATTCAAAGAACGAAGACCAAATCCTATGCATCGATCTTGGTATATCCAAGGGTGATGATTCATCTGATGAAGATTTGATATTTTCGTTAATTGTCATAGATATAGGCAATTAAATCTTTTATTTATGGAATATTATTTTGATGAAGAGTTTGTTACGTGAATAATGCATCCACATATTATGTTCATTGATATGTTCGTAGAAAATACTAATGAACATACTAATGTTCGTTGATATGTTTGTAAAAAAACAAATGAACATAGTAATTTTTCGTTGATATGTTCGTAAAAAATAAATGAACATACTAATGTTCGTCGATATTTTCGTAAAAAAATAAATGAACATACTAATGTTCGTCGATATTTTCGTAGGAAAACAAATGAACATAATAATGTTCACATATTATGTTCATTGACGGATCAGGTCCCAAAACAGGAAGTTTCAGAATTTCCAGGATTTACTCAACGTGATCCCAGATTTAAGTGGATTTAATCAACCAATATTTAATTACATGAAAAATCAAATCAGGAAATTATATGAACCGTTAGATTAAGCAAGATCGACGCACATGATTTGGTCTTTGTTTTTTATGTAGGGGAGTGGTCTCCATAGAAGCTAACCCTATATATATTTATATGTGTATATATGGGTGGGCTAAAATAAAAACACATCTTAAAATATAAAATAGGAACCATTTTCAACCCTTAGATTATCAAGATCTACGGTTGATTCATCACCTTGTTGGATGGATTCATGATCTTGAGTTCGAATCCCATAGATAGCAAAATAATTATTTTTCGCAATTCATACCATTATACAGTGAATTCATACGTGTTTTACATAAAATTGATACATTTTTGTTGGTTCGCATTTTTTATTCTAAAATAAAAACTACATTTAAACTATAAAATAGGAACTAATATGAGCTCTTAGATTAATAAAATTGGATGGCCAGATTTTTTCCTAAATTTATGTAATTAACATCACGTCAGATTACTGTAGGGCTGACAAAGTAATTTTACTTTTAAAGAATCTATTACTCCAAGATTTAAGGCATTACATTATTTAATATAGAATTGATTTTAATATCAGATCTAATATCTAAGATTTATGTTTCTCTGAAACAGAAAATAACAAAACTATCGTGAGAATTAAAAACATAAATCTTCTTTGAAATTTCACACGTCGAAGATGCAGAATTCAAGTTTTTAATGGCTTTTGTTCTCAATTATTATTCATCATCGTCCCTTTAAAATTTTCACAGGGTATTTTTGTATGAATTATATTAAACATGTACGTATATGAAACGTATAGTTCATCATGAATACACTTTTAATTCAAACTTTTGCACTATTTTATTATTATTGTTGTTGTTGTTGTTGTTGTTGAACTAGCATGAATCCGTACGAATTAAATCACTAATTTATGTTGTTTCTGAACTAGCATGAATTATTTGTTTTATTTATGAACTCGTATGAATTAAATAAAAAGTTATCCTTCACAAACGTCAATCTCTTGTACATTGATTGCTAAACAATTTAACACATTAATCAAGTTTTGGATTAAATAAAAAAAAAAATACAATAGAAGACAACCAATCTGTGTATGAATTGTCACCAATTGATAAGTTGTGCAGTATGAATTATCTGCTTCCTGGCGCCTGCGTACTGGCATCCTCTATCTTCAGGCTTGAGCTCCAAAGTGCAACCCTAACAAATCTGCTTCTACTCTTGCTAAGGTTTGGCTTCGCATTTTCAATCTTCCACATGATTTTTGGCATCCTGAGGTCCTCACTGGTATTGCTAGACATGTTGGTACGCCGATTGTCATTGATGGTTGTTTTGCTCGAGCCTCTGTTGGATTTTTTGCTCGTGTTCTTGTTGAAATGAATGTTGTTAGGTCCGGGGGGTCTTGAATAGGTGTATGGGGGGGGAATACACCTATAGGCTATTTTTGACTATCTACCAACCTCAATCAGAGGGATCTCAGTCAGAGATAGAAAAGAAACTTTGCATGCAAACCAGACACCTATTTAACCGAAATAGTTTTGACCAACAGGGTTGACGACTGATACTGAAAGCTCTTCAGTAAAGAGTTATCAGTTAAGTCACTAGAACTTAACTGATCCACGTAAGGGCTTCAGTCGTGTTTGCAACGATAGAGATGATATCTATCTTTCTTACTATCAGAGGATAGTTCAGTCAGATTGATATCACACGCAGCGGAAATTAAACTTAGTTTCGAATAGCCTCAGTGGAGCAGATAGTTGGATTAGGGTTTCTCTTTGCTGTTAGTCAGTGTTCAGTTTTATCAATTGAAATAGCACAGTTATGAATGTAAAACTGAAAGCTGTAAATAACACAGAGACTTTTACGTGGTTCGGAAAAACTCTTTCCTACATCCACGGCTGGTTGATCAGACCAACAATCCACTCCGCAAGTGCTTGCCTGGTGCACTGCAAACCGTAAACTGAAGATAAACTCTCTTCAGCACCTACACACCTCGCGTAGGGTTTCCCCACCTACACACCTCGTATATGATTTCAGCACCTACACAACTCGCGTAGGATTTCCCTGCTAAGCACACCTCGTGCTCAGACTTCCCTTTCAGAGTTCAGAGTACCTTCCTGAACTCCGAGTCACTCAAACACTCTTATGGGGGAGAGGTTTAAACGAGTGCCAACTATACTTACAAAGAACAAGTTCTTTGAAGCAAGTTTGACCTTTGGCTTCTGGGTACACAGAATATATGCCTAGGGTCTAAGAGAATGTATGTAATCAGCAGTGACTGATTTTGGCTTTGGAATTCTCTTCTTCGATTCAAGCTTTGAGCGGTTAAGCTTTAGGCTGAGTAGCTATTTCGGCAGAGCTTCAGCTTATGTTGTTGAATCGGTGAAGATTGAAGTGATCCTCGAGTGCTATTTGTAGGAGAACTCTTGAATAGATCCGTTGGCGTAAATCGTCCTCAAGATTTCTTCCGTTGGAGAGCAATTCGAATTTGGGCTGAGGCTTCAATCTTCGAGGTTCCTTGTCTGTGTGGAAACGGCTCTCTTTGAAGGACAGGAGATGTGACATCTCTGAAAAGTAGCCACCAGATAGGAATGACCTCTGCAGAGATAAGATATTGAGATATCTCTGCATTTAATGCGGCTGTACTTTGAGCGTACGTGGCTTCCTCTGAACGTTGGAAGATCAGTCCTAGGAGGAATGTTCAACTGATACTTGACTTTAGTATCAGTCTATGGCGCGCATTAAATAATCAGTCTTCAACTGATTCTTCAACTGACACTTCAGTTGGTAACTCCAGTCTTCAGTCTTCAGTCTTCAGTCTTCGACACCGCAACTAAACTAGAAACGAACTCTAACACTTGAGTTCAAAACGATTCTAGTCTATTACATTTAAGTCCTTTGAATTTTGGTATCATCAAAACAAGGGTTAGGATATTCCACAAGGTTCCCAACAATTTCCCCCTTTTTGATGATGCCAAAACCACACAGCAGTTCTAGACAATAAAAAGACTGAGCTCTCAGTACAAGTTCTAGACAAGGGGTGAAAATAGTTCCCCCTTAACAATAGAACCTAAACAACTTGTACTTAGAGCAAGAACGAAAACAATTCTAAACACAGAACTTAAAAGAAGACAGAAAAACCATAAATCAGAGCCTGGACAAAGAGTCATTGTCTTCAGGGTGAGATCAATAAGAAGTTCATTTCATTAAAAAGACTGATAAGCCATTAGTCGAGGTACAGAGCAAGACTTACATTGGAGTAACAAGAAAAACAAGAAAACATCATGGATAAACCATGGACTCCAGCAGTCTGCTTGGCTGCGCCTTGAACTTCTTGATCTTCATCTTCTGTCTTCGTGTCTTCATGTTCCTAAGCTTGTTCCACTCTCACTTGTGTTCCGTTGAATTGAGGTCTCTTCCTCTTGGTGTATCTTCCTCATGATCATCGGATGAAGGATGATCATGTTGCTTAACCTTACTTAAGTCCATCAGATTGTTCTTCTTTCCCCCTTTTTGGCAACATCAAAAAGAAGGATGAACAAAAGAAGGAAGCACATAACATGCGAAGGTAAGTTCGCATGAGGAAGATATTGGGGTTATGGAGATGCAAAAGGCGAAGGCTTAGAAGGAGGTTAGGAAGAAGAAAGAAATGACGAGGAAGAAAAGAAGAGAAGCAGAGGTTTTGAGAGATGAGGGGTTGTCAAAACAGAGGAGATTGTGAGGGTCTCCCTGTTGACATAGCGCCGGTTGACAATGTGTTCCAGCTCATTGTTGTTGCTCCGCATCGGTTCTCCACAAAGAGCAAGAAGCTTTTTGGTGAAGACGATGAAGTCTGTCCTTTTTCAGACACGTACTACAAACCAATACACCGGGCATGAGGATGGAAGACACTCGCTTCGCTGGATATAAGTGAGGGTAGAGCAAACTTTGACGTCGGAGAGACGTTGTGATCCAGTGGAAGGGTCCGGTGTAGACCAAGACTATGAGCGTCATTCTTCCACTCCATGACTTTGCAGTCATAGATTTCTCCTTTAGTCAGAATAATTTTTCTCTGCAACTTTTGAAAAAATTGAAACTTTTTCTCATAGTGAAGGCTGTGGAGAGTTGTTAGTTGATGCAGAAGAATCGTGAAGACAGCATGGTGTATAAATAGACAAGATGTGAACCATGAAGAAGATGAAAAGGTTTTTCGAAAACTGTGCCTAAAATGCAATTGAAGAAAAATTTCGCGTCCGCCGTCACTGCGAGGGACTATGAAAGGCATCATTACATATGTCATGTCAATGAGCGTTTCAAGAAATTTTATTGCAGAGGCAAAAAGGTTGGAAGGATTTTTGGCAAAAAGATCAGGACAAGTTCAATCAAAACAGATTTTCTCTTTATAAAAAACTTGTCCTTTTCGGATATTCCATTTTCCAACAATTCCAACAATCAGTTAAAGTTTTTGAAAGAAACTGATCAGTTCACTACTACAAAAGTTTACATACATAACAGTGCATAGATAACGGTTCTTTTCAAAAACCGTTATGTATGAGCGCACTTTTAGGAATAGATAACGGTTTTGAAAAAATCCGTTATCTATGTACTGTTGTCTATATCCATAGATAACGGTTTTTGAAAAACCGTTATGTTTTTGCGTTATCTATTAGTTGCATACATAACGGTTTACAAAACCGTTATGCCACCGTTATCTATGACCATCTTTTATAACGGTTTATTTATAACGTTAAAGAACCGTTATGTATAAGAGTCATTTACAACGGTTTTTGAACCGTTATGTATGAGCGTCTATAAAAACTGTTATGTATAAATTTTTTTATTAATTTTTTAAAAATAATAATATATTATATTATATTATATTAAAAATAACAAATAAATTGTTTATCCTAAAATCTGAATTTATTCCTAGATATAGACTTTGAAAAATAAAAAAATCATAATATTTTTTTATTTTATCATTAAGTAACACTTATATAAATTCTAAATTAGAAATCTAAATACCAAAAATTGAATATTAAAAATGAAAAAAAAAGGAATAAGATATTATTTAGGAAATTTAGAAATTAACCCCCCAAAACTACAAGCCCTAGTTTTGTTCGTCTCTCTCATCTAATCTCTCTGCCTCCTCATGCGTCCTCCCTGTCTCTCGACTCTCTCTCTCCCCTCTCGACTCCGCCGCCGGCGCCGCTGCCCCACGCCGGCCCGTCGCCGCCCACCCTCGCTACTGCCCCGCGCCCACCCACCCTCGCTGCTGCCTCGCGCCCGCCCACCCTTGTCACTGCGTCGCGCCGCTGCCGCCCACCTTCGCTGCGTCTCATCTCCTCCCCAAATCTCTCTCTCTCTCTCCGGCGAATGGTAGCTATTCGCGCTCTTCCGGCGACATCGGTCGCCGTGACCTCGCCTCTTCATTTTCCTCTAACATATAGCTAGGGCAAAGGTCGAGCCCTAGTTCTTCTCTGTTCGGTATAACCCAGCCGTCGCCATCTCAGGGAGACCGGCGAGCAACGCCTAGAGCCCGCCCATCGTTGCTGGTGGTCCGAGGATCGGCGAGCCGATGGTGTTCTACGGCCGGTTCTCTTTTCAACTCCACATAATCGAGGCAGGAAAGGGGGAAAGCCCTAATTATCCGATTTGCAATCGAGAGCGGATGAGGTTGATAATTAGGCGTCGAACAAGAGTTTTGCCCCTTCTTCTAAGCCAAGGAGGTATGAGAGAAAGGGGAGCTTTGGATTGGAATCGAGCAACGGTGGAGCGGATTCAGATAGTTGGATGAAGGGTAGTTGGATGAAGATTAGAGAAGATGAAGGAACCAAATTTGGAATGGAAGAGCAAGAGATAGTGATTGTTGGAGCTGGAATTGCAGGTCTCGCAACATCTTTAGGGCTGCACAGGTATCCTCAAAAAATTCCCTCTCAAAAATCTTTCAATTGAGATCCAGACATTTCATCGAACATGTATGCTACTGAAACTGATTCGCTTTGATGATTATGAGCTAAACTTTTTAAGACTGTTGCTGTTTGATAATAGTAGATTGGGAATTCGAAGCGTAGTTGTGGAGTCAGCAGATAGCTTGAGAACTTCGGGATTTGGGTATTTTTTGTTTTTTAATTTGCTAATGTAGTTGCGAGACCTAGAATTTCTTCACTTTGTTTCTGCTCTCTCTCTCTCTATCTTGTTTTTCAATGTTTGTTATAACATATTTCTAAGAGGCATGGTGGTTCAAATTGCAGGAGGCTGATGTTATGAGAAGCAAATTGGAGACGGCGAAAGAGAGGAAGCTGATGCTCGCTGCTGAAGTTCGGTATGCAATTTGATTAGATATTGTATGCCTTTAATCTAACTGCCTTCAAGATTTTCTCATGGTGTATGTCGTATGGTTTCTTTGCTTTATATATTGATGGCACACAATTTGGAAATCAATGGTTTGGTCCACATCTTGTCTGCAATATATGTTTCCTTCTTTGTTGGAGTAGTGTTTTGTAGCGATTTTGCTGCTTTTTATGTTGGATTGCTATGATCTTGAGCAATGAAATGCATGATATTCAATCAGGTATGAAGCCAAATACATACGTTTATCTTTGTATATGTGGCTTCTCCGCAGATATATGTTTCCGCGCATTGTCAAATATTGACGAGTAAAAATGCCTAGTTCATCGCTGTCTTATTTTAGTATCCCCCATGTTCGTGTTGCACTGATCAAAATAACAATGGAATAATCAGGTTTCTACGGAAAAGGCATATATACCTTGTGAAGACGAAGGATGCGAATTCACCTGTGCAAGAACAAAATCTTGTACAAGCGCCAAACTCACTAAAGCGTGCTAAAATCACAAAGCAGCAGCTTCTGAATGGAAAAGAAGCGAGCCGGCATAGATTGCCTTCAGCTCCAGTACCCATCTCCAAGAAGAAACGAGTTGCTCTGCCGATGCTTCATGTAGTAAAACATGTATTAACAGGCAACTTGTGTAGCTCGAATTGTTGGATGCTATGTTATATATGCTAATATTATCTTGTCAATGTTATTTTATTATTTGAAATTTTTTTATTGATTTTTAGATATACATAAAAGGAAAAATTAAGAATAAATAAAAAATATGCGAAAAACTGTCATCTAATATATACAAAACCGTTATCTATGTCTTACAAAGATAACGGTTTAAATCGTTATAAAAAGTATAAAAAACTGTTATCTATAATATGAGAAAAAAGAAATATTATATAATACATAACGGATTAATTCTAATACATAACAGTAAAAAACCGTTATCTTTTTCTTACAAAGATAACGGTTTAAACCGTTATAAAAAGTATAAAAAACTGTTAACTATAATATGAAAAAATATATATTATGGAATAGATAACGGATAAATTATAATACATAACAGTCTAAAACCGTTATGTATAATCAATATAGATAACGATTTTATAACCGTTATGTATGTGTGGTTGTACTGTTATCTATTCCCTTCATAGATAACGGTTTTATAACCGTTATGTATGTGTGGTTGTACTGTTATCTTTTCCCTTCATAGATAACGGTTTTTAAACCGTTGTGTATGACACCTATAATAGATAACACCACTATACACAACGCTTTTTTTGCTCATAGATAACGGATAAAATCCGTTATCTATGAGCGTTTTTCTAGTAGTGGTTAGAGAAAAGATTTTGAACTAAACACTTAAAGCTCTAAACTGAAATAACTGATTTTTGAAAAGGTAAGCATTTAAAATACTTACTGATCAACTGAACATAGTAGTCAGTTGATACCACGTGATCCTGGTTGAATCATCAGGATGACTTCTTCTTCAGATGAGCATTCGGACTTCATTGCTTTCCACGTCGGCGATCGTAGAAGCAGCAGTTGGTTGACCACCAGTCAGCATGACTGTTTGAGAAAATCTTCAAACATAGCATCACTCTTCAGGGTTGATGAGGCCGATCTTTGCACATAGATCATTGAACCTCTCTTCTGGAAGAGCCTTGGTCAGCAGGTCCGCTCTCTGAATAGCAGTGGGAATCCATTCCACAGAGATATTCTTCTTTTCGACATGATCACGAATGAAGTGATGTCGAATCTCGATATGTTTGACTCTGGTGTGATGAACTGGATTTTGGGAGATTGCAATAGCACTGGAGCTGTTGCAATAGATAGGAACTTCTTTTTCCTCGATCCCATAGTCCTTTAGTTGATGGACTAACCACAGGATTTGTGAGCAGCAGCTTCCGGCAGCAACATATTCAGCTTCAGTTGTAGAGGTGGCGACTGAAATCTGCTTCTTTGAAAACCAAGAGATGAGCTTGTTGCCTAGGAATTGACATGTTCCGGAGGTTGATTTGCGATCAAGCTTGCATCCACCGAAGTCGGAGTCTGAAAATCCGGTGAGCTTGATGTCGTCGTCTGCTGGGTACCACAATCCTAAATTGGGTGTGCCCTTGAGATATCTCAGAATCCGCTTAGCTGCATCCAAATGAGCTTCCTTAGGATCTGATTGATATCTTGCACAAACCCCGACTGCAAATGCGATATCTGGTCTGCTCGCAGTCAAATACAGCAAAGATCCAATGATTTCTCTGTACTTCTTCGAAGAGACAGAGCTTCCTTCTGAACCTGGATCAACTTTCCAGTTTGTGTTCATTGGGATCTTGACTGATTTCATGTGCTGAATACCGAACTTAGCTATCAGCTCCTTGGCATACTTGGACTGGCTGATCAGTATTCCTTCTTTGGTCTGCTTGACTTGCAATCCGAGAAAGAAATTCATTTCTCCCATCATGGACATTTGGAATTTGTTCGTCATGATGTCAGCAAACTTATTGCACATGCGTTCGGATTTAGATCCGAAGATTATGTCATCGACATAAATTTGAACAAGCAGGAGATCTTCTCCTTCTTTGAGAGTGAACAAAGTTCTGTCCACAGATCCCTTTTTGAAGCCTTGTTCAATCAGATACTCAGAGAGAGTATCATACCACGCTCTTGGTGCTTGCTTCAACCCATAGAGCGCTTTCTTCAGCTTGTACACCTTTTCTGGTCCAGCAACCTCAAATCCAGGAGGTTGTTCTACATAGACTTCATCTGTGAGCACTCCATTAAGAAATGCACACTTGACATCCATTTGGTGTACCTTGAAACCTTTGTGAGCTGCGAAGGCTAAGAAGAGTCTGACTGCTTCCAATCTGGCAACTGGGGCGAATGTCTCGTCGTAGTCGATTCCTTCTTCTTGACTGTATCCTTTAGCCACAAGCCTTGCTTTGTTTCTCACAACGTTTCCTTCTTCGTCTTTCTTGTTCTTGAAAATCCATTTCAAGCCAATCACCTTTGCATCGTCTGGTCGATCCACAAGCTCCCAAACTAAATTCCGGTTGAATTCATTGAGTTCCTCTAGCATTGCGATGACCCATTTAGTGGACTTCAGAGCTTCTTCAATATCCTTGGGCTCTGTAGTTGATAAGAAACAACTGAAATTCTTATCTTCGTTGATGCAGTTCTGGTTGATGTCGAAGACGAGGTTGCACATTGATCTCCGAGTCTTGACGCCATCTGATGGTTCTCCAATGATGTTCTCCTTAGAGTGGAGTTCAAACCATCTTCGATACTTCTTGATTTCTTCAGGGGATGGTGGAGCTTCTTCGGTTAGAATAGCTCTGGGATGTTGAGCACCTTCTGGAGCAGGGGTGAGTTGAGCTGGGGCGGCTTCTGCGCGTTCAACTTGAACTTCAGCAACTGGAGTTCCCCCTTGACTGATGCCATCTGTATTGGCTCCAGTCTGGACTTCAGACCATTGGTTGATCTTCTGATACTAAAGCATCTCAGTATCTTCATCTTTGCCAGGTCCCCACACCAAGACAGTAGAGGGCTCGACAGTGTGGATTTCAGCTTTGGAACCTTCAGCGATCTGAACACCCTTTTCAGCATCTTGTTCCCTGAAACCATCTGCAGACTCATCAAAGATCACATGAGGTATTTCTTCTACACAAAGAGTTTGAGTATTGAACACTCGATAGGCGTTGCTTGAACGTTCTGTTCCAGAGTATCCAAGGAAGACTCCTGGATCAGCCTTGCTATCGAAGGTGTTCAACCTCTTCTTATCATTGTTGTGTATGAAACACTTAGAACCGAAAGCATGAAAGTAGGCAATCGATGGCTTTCTGTTCTTCCATAACTCGTATGGAGTTATTCCATGTCTCTGAGTGAGGAAGGAGCGATTCTGCGTGTAGCATGCGTTGTTGACTGCTTCGGCCCAAAACTTCAAGGGGAGTTTTGACTCGGCTAGCATCGTCCTGGCTGCTTCCTTTAGAGACCTGTTTCTTCTTTCTGCAACTCCATTCTGCTGTGGAGTTCTTGCTGCAGAAGTTTGATGACTGATTCCTTGTTCATCACAATACTCACGAATGACAGTATTGAGGAACTCAGTCCCACGATCTGATCTGATGCTGATGATGTTGACTTCCTTTTCAACGCTCAGTCTTCTCAGCAGCTTTGGCAGTTCCTCCAGCGTCTCCTTCTTTTTGAAGAGAACGATAACCCAAGTATATCGTGAATAATCATCCACAACTACCAAGGTGTACTTCCTACCGTTGTAGCTTCTTGGAGTGATCGGGCCAAACAGATCCATGTGAAGTAGATGCAGAATCCTTCCAGAGGAGTGTCCTGTCTTTGACTTGAATGACGTCCGCGTCTGCTTTCCTCTGAGGCATGCTTCACATTCTTGCTTCTTCTGGAATACAATAGAAGGAAGACCTTCTACCAGTTGATGTTTAGCAAGTTTGTTGATCGTCTTGAAGTTGAGATGGTTGAGGCTCTTGTGCCATAGCCAATTGAGCTCCGAGCTGCTCTTGCTGATGAGGCACGTTTCTAGTGGGCTGTCTTCCCAAGAAACGATGTAGAGACTCCCTTGTCTGAATCCCTTCAGAACCACCTTCTTCTGATTGTTTCTAACAGGGAATTCATCCTTTTTGATTTTCACTGTGAAACCACTGTCACAAAATTGACTCACAGACAACAGATTATGTTTAAGACCAGAAACAAAGCTAACATTACTGATACTGGCGTTACCCATGTTGAGCACACCGTAGCCTTTTTGTTTCTCCAATCAAGTTGTCTCCGAATGCAACTTTGGATCCAACTTTCTCAACATACTGGGATAAATATTCTTTGTAGCCCGTCATATGCTTTGAACAGCCACTGTCCAGATACCACGTTCTGATTGAAGCTTTGGCCTCTTCCTTCTTTTTATGTTTCCTGACATTGACCTGCAAGGAAGAGTTGCTTCAGGCACCCAATCAAGTTTTGGGTCCTTCAATATTAGTTCGAGTTCCCTTTGGAACCCAAATCTGCTTCAGAATTGGTCTGGCTGATCTTTTGCGCATTTTTGGATGTCTGATCGATGACGTTGGCGCTTCAGGTGGCACATGAGCATTCTTCTGTTGAGAAATCCTTTTGAAGGCCTCACTCTTGTAGCAGTTCTGTCTGATGAGTGGTTGAGGTCTTATTTGCTCGGCGAAGTATCTTCCTTGAGATACTTTAGTCTTTGCAGACTTATGGAGATTTGTCTGACGTCCAGTGGCTTGTCGTCGAGGAAGTGGCATGGCTCGACTGGACCCAGCATTGCTTGATCTCCATGGATGTTGTTCCTTCTGAAACTGAACTGAGGATGTCAGTTTCTGACTGATGTGGCCTTTCTTCCCCCTGGATTGATGAGGAAGATTCTTCTTGGCTCCTGATGTTCCTTCCCGGATCTTTGACTGAAATCTGCTTTCCAGCCTTTTCAATAAGATGATCTGGTTGGGAGCCTCCTTAGCTCGTCTGTAGCTTCGTGGAGGTGGAACATTTGATCTGGCCATCAGTCCGCGCTTGTGAACTTCATCCATATCATGGTCACTTGATTCTTCTGAGGTTGTGATTTCAGAAGGATCATTCTTAGAGATGATCATGATATCCTTTCCTTTGGCAGCTACAACCTTTCCTCCGATGCTGTTGACCAGTCCTTTCGATGGAAAGTTGCTCATCATGGGAGACTGCATCATGCAGTTCTTGACTGTTTCTTCCAGCTTGTGATTGAGCCTCTTGATTTCATGAGATGCTCTTTCACATTCTGAGTTGGAGACTCTGAGCTCTTCTTCCAGTCGGCTGTTCTCCATGATTAGCTGATCAAGACAAGTTTCATCCGGAAAGTAGATGATTGTCTGATGTTTAGCTCGTTCATCATTGATCTCCTTGTCCATTTTCTGATTCTGCTTGAGGAGATCTTCGAACATTTTCCTCAGCTGACAGTGATCAGTCAGGAGCTGATCGAACTCGTCAGTTTCAAAGGATGAGCTATCTCCAGATTCTGAGTGGTCTCCTGAAAGCATCAGGAAGTTATCAGTATATGGAGTTTTTGTGAGAGATTTTACCTCTGGGCCATTCATTCCATTGTCGTAGCTGTTGTCAGCTACACTTTCTGATTCATTGGCCATCAGGGCTCGGCTCTCATCATCTGAGCTGGAACTGTCGAAGTCGGATGATTCTGATGTGTCGTTGGAAGAGTCAGCATCATCAGCAACCATTGCTTTCTTCTTTGAAGATCTGCGATCTTTCTTCGCTTTCAGTTCCCTGCACTCAGCTGGAGTCAAATCAGGGCATTCATGTCGAAAGTGCCCTTTCTTTCTACATCCAAAACATTCCAATTCTTTGATGTCGTAAGCGGCTGACTTCCTTTCTCCGCTTCGATCTGTGGAATGTCTGGAGTCCCCTTCTCTTTCTTTTCCCTTGTAGTGCTGCTTGTGGAACCTTCTGTACTTCCGGAACTTGGACTCCATTTTGTTGAATCTGTCAGTCAACAAGGCATATTGACTGAAGAAGTCCTCAGGGTTGAGTTCCGTTGGCTCCTTGATCTGCTTCTTGCCTTCTCTGGTCGAGGCCTTCAGTGCAACTCCTCTTGAGGTTGATGGACCATCTTCGTCTGATCCTCCAGCCTTCTTGTTACCAAGATTTCTCATAAGGTCGAACTCATTTGCCATGAGATCGGAGAAAAGCTTGTTTGTCGGGAACTGACTGAATCCTGGCTTATGCTGATGAGTGACTGAGTAGATCTGCCATTCTCCACGTGGCAGTGCTCGAAGAATCTTCAGGTTGATTTCTCGTTGAGTGTATTTGTCTTTGGAAATGGATTGAACTTCATTCAATATAAGATTGAATCTTTGTTCCATTTCCTCGACAGATTCATTCTTGAGCTTGTGGAAGGAGTCGAATTTCTGGCAAGCTATGGACAGCTTATTCTCCTTGATTTCCTCAGAACCTACGCACATTCTTTCCAGAATGTCCCATATCTCCTTTGCTGTTCTGCACTTGATGATCTTCATGACATGCTTGTCGGGAACGGTGCCGGAGATGATGCTTTTGGCGAGGTTGTCTAACTCATCTTGCTTCCTTTCTTCTGTGGTGAAGTCTGCCTTTGACTTGGGCTGGTCCTCATCGTAAGGTTCCTGACGGATGTCATTAGGAACCCTTTTTACAGTTTCGGTGATGATGATCGGACCGCTGGTGATGACTTCCCACATTCTGCAATGTTGGGCGCTGAGGAAGCTTTCAAGCCGAAACTTCTATATGTCGTATTTTTCAATACTAAACATAGGTAGAGAAGATAATCTGCTGTGGTTAGTCTCCATCAAAAAAGAGAGAACAGATAACAACAGATAGAGCAAATAGCAAGCACAAAAATAAGAAAGAGTAAATCTTCTTCGAGACCTTTAAGAAAAGATCTAGTTCAAGTAGGAACTAGTCAGAGACAGATAGTTCTTGCGAACAACCTGCTCTGATACCAATTGTTAGGTCCGGGGGGTCTCGAATAGGTGTATGGGGGGGGAAACCTACAGGCTATTTTTGACTATCTACCAACCTCAATCAGAGGGATCTCAGTCAGAGATAGAAAAGAAACTTTGCATGCAAACCAGACACCTGTTTAACCGAAATAGTTTTGACCAACAGGGTTGACGACTGATACTGAAAGCTCTTCAGTAAAGAGTTATCAGTTAAGTCACTAGAACTTAACTGATCCACGTAAGGGCTTCAGTCGTGTTTGCAACGATAGAGATGATATCTCTCTTTCTTACTATCAGAGGATAGTTCAGTCAGATTGATATCACACGCAGCGAAAATTAAACTTAGTTTCGAATAGCCTCAGTGGAGCAGATAGTTGGATTAGGGTTTCTCTTTGCTGTTAGTCAGTGTTCAGTTTTATCAATTGAAATAGCACAGTTATGAATGTAAAACTGAAAGCTGTAAATAACACAGAGACTTTTACGTGGTTCGGAAAAGCTCTTTCCTACATCCACGGCTGGTTGATCAGACCAACAATCCACTCCGCAAGTGCTTGCCTGGTGCACTGCAAACCGTAAACTGAAGATAAACTCTCTTCAGCACCTACACACCTCGCGTAGGGTTTCCCCACCTACACACCTCGTATAGGATTTCAGCACCTACACAACTCGCGTAGGATTTCCCTGCTAAGCACACCTCGTGCTCAGACTTCCCTTTCAGAGTTCAGAGTACCTTCCTGAACTCCGAGTCACTCAAACACTCTTATGGGGGAGAGGTTTAAACGAGTGCCAACTATACTTACAAAGAACAAGTTCTTTGAAGCAAGTTTGACCTTTGGCTTCTGGGTACACAGAATATATGCCTAGGGTCTAAGAGAATGTATGTAATCAGCAGTGACTGATTTTGGCTTTGGAATTCTCTTCTTCGATTCAAGCTTTGAGCGGTTAAGCTTTAGGCTGAGTAGCTATTTCGGCAGAGCTTCAGCTTATGTTGTTGAATCGGTGAAGATTGAAGTGATCCTCGAGCGCTATTTGTAGGAGAACTCTTGAATAGATCCGTTGGCGTAAATCATCCTCAAGATTTCTTCCGTTGGAGAGCAATTCAAATTTGGGCTGAGGCTTCAATCTTCGAGGTTCCTTGTCTGTGTGGAAACGGCTCTCTTTGAAGGACAGGAGATGTGACATCTCTGAAAAGTAGCCACCAGATAGGAATGACCTCTGCAGAGATAAGATATTGAGATATCTCTGCATTTAATGCGGCTGTACTTTGAGCGTACGTGGCTTCCTCTGAACGTTGGAAGATCAGTCCTAGGATGAATGTTCAACTGATACTTGACTTTAGTATCAGTCTATGGCGCGCATTAAATAATCAGTCTTCAACTGATTCTTCAACTGACACGTCAGTTGGTAACTCCAGTCTTCAGTCTTCAGTCTTCATTCTTCAGTCTTCAGTCTTTAGTCTTCGACACCGCAACTAAACTAGAAACGAACTCTAACACTTGAGTTCAAAACGATTCTAGTCTATTACATTTAAGTCCTTTGAATTTTGGTATCATCAAAACAAGGGTTAGGATATTCCACAAGGTTTCCAACAAATGTCGCTAATGAGATCCCTGAGTTTCTTGATGTGAAATGTGGTGATGATATTTTTGAGATTGAATTTGGATATGAAAATCTCCCATATTTCTGTTGGATTTGTTCTGTTGTTGGCCATTGTACTGAAGATTGCAAGAAGAATCGTACGAACACGGATTCCTCTTCTCCGACAGCCGATAAGAGCAAGCAGGACCACAAACGAAAGCACAAGAGGGGCCGGGAGCTTAAAGGCCGTTCGATTGTTTGGCAGGAAATTCCCTCCAAAGACATTGATGATGTTGTGCAACCCGAAAATGGTATTACTAGAGACACTATTGAGGCAGGATCCCCACTTCAGTCATCGTCGATTGGTGCCGTTGTGACCTCCAACGCCTTCGCCATTCTGGCGACTGAGGGGGTTGATATTTTTGCGGCTGCTTCTGAGTCTATCCGATCTTCTCTGGATCAGGTCCGTACCTCAGCTGCACCTTTCGATTGTGCTCAGCAGGCACATGCTGCATGATCTTTGGTCCAGCAATCATCGGCTATTTCAGAGCTGAGCCGGCAAGACTCCCTGGATGGGACGCCCCATTCGGCGATTGATCATTCAGCTTCGGATGTGACGCCAGGAAATGCGGGGATTGAGGATCCTTCCATACCTCGCGGTCGGGGCGTTCGAAAGGTTCTACCAAGAAAGGGAAGGCTTCTGATTCCTCTATCAAGCACCGACTCTGACGTATAATCAAGAATGGTATGTCTTCGGATTTCCACAAAGCAGCTGACCGTGCTGCTGGTGCCGCTTTGCAAGGCGCCGTTCTTGACACTCCGTCACCGGTGGAGTTCTTGAATAAAGTGCAGCATGCTCAGGCTGGAGGAGCGATTCTGCAAAACTTTGTGATTCACTCCTCTTTCGACGCAGCCTGATCTATGTCGGTAGTGGCCTCTATACAAAAGAAAAAATGGGGAGATATGTTGGACGACAAAAATTCATTCGACAAGGATAACCCTCTAAACATGTTTTCTTAGTTTTGGTCATTTTTCGGTTACCCATAGTTTATCGTGGGTGCTTTCGTTTTTTAATTTTATCTCTTGGTCCTCTTTTTTCTTTTTTTTAATAAAATTTCTATTTCAGCAGCAGTATGAATTATCTGGAACTACCAAATGCACTTATTCATGCATACCATTTATTCATTTTGACTATCTAAATAACTCATACTATATTATGCACCATTTTATCCGAAATAAGTAATTTTCCCTTTTTCCCATTATGCTTAATACAACTAACATTTTCGATGCACAACCCTTGTATTCAATGCATCTTCACAAGCCAAATAATTCATACCACATTATTATCATTTAAAAAACCTATATAATTCATACAAAATACTAAATGAATTATTAGACATATTTAATGATTCACACAATCTACATAATTCATATCACATCATTAACATTTTCACACTCTACAAAATTCATACAAAAATGAAATGAATAAGACTATAGGAAGATAAAAGAGAAATGAAAGAACAAAGAGGATTACACATAATAGCATGAGATAAGACTATAGAAAGATAGGAGATAGCTAGAGTAATCCCCTTCCTTGTTGTTCTCTTGGTTTTCTCTTTCGTGTTCGTGTCTTGTCCGCTCCAATTCAATAACACGATAGTCGAATAAGAAACGGTAGTTCAAGTACTCCTCCCTCTTTTCATTCGAGGGTATCTTCTCTTCCTGGCATCGCGTCTACGGGGTTGCCCATGCCTTTGGTTGCTGCTTCCCTGTCCCTAAGAAGAGGAAGTAACATGGTTCAGCACGATGTAAACAAAAAAACCAAAACCATTAATCACAAAAAATTTCGCATACAACGCATAACAACTAATACATGATGTCGTCGTACATGAACCCACAAAAGAGACCACAAAACTCAAATAAACAACATCCATTTATTCGAAGCACAAAATAGAACTAACATAGGGACCAGAAAACTCAAACAAACAACACCTCAACAAAAATTTTAAAAGGCAGTGAACATATGCTTACGAATCTGAAAGAAAATCAAAAAATGAAAAAGTGGAAACACGAAAGCGATATTTCAGAAAGCGACATTTCAGAAATAAAATATAAATACTAAGAAGCTCTGGTTTATATATAATAATTAATCTAAGATTCGCACCGCATAATCGCTATACCATCTTAAAAAACCTAATCCACAAAAAAAAAAAACAATTCATGGAAAAACAAAAACAAAATCGTAAAACAGAAAAGATCAAATACTCACCCGACGTGTTACCGTTCGTTCTCGCCATTAATTAAACCAAAGAATTCTTAGTCCACTTAGTTCCTACACTTCAGAATGGATTCCACAACACGATTCACAGACCAGAAGTGTGTGGCTACACAATAGAAGTTAAGAAAGTAACCCTAGAAATCTTGGTTCATAAGAGTAATTCTAAAATAGTTGTGAATTTTGATTAAATGTAATTATCGTCCATTTGAATTTTTCAGATTTCATATCGAGATAAATTTTATTGAAAATATGATTACCGTCTATCGAGATACTCCATAAGAACTGGTATGAAATCTTTATTACCATAATAAATCGGCTCAAATCTCGGAAACGTGTGAATTCAGAATGCAGTAGAAAATTTAACTACCTAATTTATCCTTATAAGAAAATTTCCTTTGAACCGTAAGATATTCTGCTATGAACTATACAACCTTTTAACTTTTAATCTATGACGTTGATTAAGATAGATATGTGGTGAGGATTAGTTCTTATTTTATTGTTTAAGAGGAGTTTTCTGAATAGCCCTACCCTATATATATATATATATATATATATATATATATATATATATATATATACACATACACACACACACACATACTAGTGTTTGTAAATGTATTTTTGTTTTGTTGTTTAAACAGAAACATTTCACATGGGACCCAACGATGGAGTAGGAAATACACAAGGCTTGGCTCAAGGTTGCTGCTCATAGGTACAAATATTTTGTCCATGACATCAAGCAAAAGAAGGACGATCTAGAGAAGGGGAGGCCTCCTTTTATTCACATCGATCACTGGCCTGCTTGGCTTGCCTACTGGGACTCTGATGAAGTCAAGGCCAAATCAAAGATAGCAAAGAAATGTAGGATGTCTGAGCCTGCAGGTCCCGGAACTGGACAAGTGAAGCACAAGGATGGCTCGCGGTCTATTCTTCAGTATGCTGAAGAAGTGGTACGTTTAAATGTATTCCTATTATTTTTTTTCATTGATACTCATATTAATAATATTCATTGTGATATGTTTTTAAAAGGGCAAAATGAAATGAGTGGAGCTAACTCAATGTCTGTACGATGCTTATCAGATCCTGCATAAGAATAACTGAATAAGGATGACGCTTATACTGACGATAGGTATAGACTTATTGCAGTAAGTAGTCAAGTATTATATATTCAAGTATTTTGTTGCTCTAATTCTTAAGTAGAACTCCTCATATATACATTATTGTAGGAAAAGGTACAGGAAATAGTTGCTTCTCAGAGTCAGCCTGTGGATGATGAGTCTGATTCGCCAGAGATCAATATGACCAAGGTGTACGTGCATGCTGTTGGTGGACTCGACAAGAAGAAGAGAATCTTTGGAGTTGATGGACTTGCAGCCAGCTATAGAAGTGAGGAGTCGAGTGGTACATCTCCCTTTCAGAGTCATACTGTCGATCCACAACGACTTGTGGAGATGGAGCAGCAGCTGCAGGAGGCCTTGAGACAAAGACATGACACCATGGCTTGATTTGAAGCTCAGCAGGAAGAGATGAGACGGAAAGACGAGCAAGTGGAGTCTCAATTTTAGACTAAGCAGCGTCTTATCGAGCAAATAACAGCTAGACTTCCACCTGGACCCCCTGGACTCTCTGGACCATCTTCTTGATTATCATGTTTGTGTTTTATACTTTGAAAACTTGAATACTTCTGTTATGTCTTGAATACTTGAAGAACTTATGTTATGTTATTAATATTTGAATGTTAATTTTGAAATTATATTAAATTTCATTGATTTGGTGTTTTGCAATATTGATGTATTGGTAATATAATTGTATAACAGGTTGTCGATAACCGGGTATATCGATTTTTTTTTATATTTTTTAAAAATAGCGATGGATTCTCAATCCATCGGTAAATTGTACTAAAAAAATAACGACGAAATATCGATTCCATCGGTAAACTTTCGCAAGGAATCACCGACAGATTTCAAAGTCTGTCGTTAAACTCACTCAAGCACTTACCGACGGAATACAATTTTCTTTGCTATTACCGACGAAAAAAATCTGTTGTTGTTCTGTTGCTATTTTTCGAAACGACGCCGGCGTCGTCAAGTGGTCGCCGACGACGTCTCCATCGTGAACGCCGTCGGTAATTCAGCGACGACAATAATTTTTCGTCGATAATCGGTTTACCGACTACTTGCAGAGCGAACCTCGTCCGCCGTCGGTGTTCCGTCGGTAACTTCTAATACCGACGGAAAATAGGGCATTACCGATGGAAAAATCCGGCGGTATTCGGCCAGTTTGTTGTAGTGATTCATATTCAATATTTACAAAATATCCACTACTTACTTTTACAATTTGGTGGGTCCAACCCCTAAATACTACAATTTTTAGACTTTTTCAATACTAAA
Organism: Salvia miltiorrhiza; assembly: GCF_028751815.1. Lineage (NCBI taxonomy): Eukaryota > Viridiplantae > Streptophyta > Magnoliopsida > Lamiales > Lamiaceae > Salvia > Salvia miltiorrhiza. The sequence continues at coordinate 11,685,215 of NC_080388.1, forward strand.
ATCACATTTTTCAATAATTTTATTAAAAATCGTGCCATCCACTCTACCACACATCTTTGGACGGAGAGAGTATATAAATTTAAATTAACTTAGTTACACAAATTAAATTACAATTAGATACATCTAATGAGTTAAAAATAAAATATTTTAGAAGCTTATAAGATGTATTTTCTCAAAAGTTTATAAGTTATTGAAGTGTTTTGATAATTATGCTTATAAAACAGAGAGATAATTTTTTGTTATAGAGAGAAAATCGAAGACGGGTGAACTTAAAAAAATATAAATTATAGTTGAATAATATTTGTAAGAGAATTGTTGCATATGACATTATAAAAAAAAATAAGTTGGGGTAGATTAACTTATTTTTTGAGAAGCTTATAAAGTTTTAGAGCTTATAAGTTGTTTAAGAAGTTAATTTATCAAACATTTTGAAAGATCTTGTAAGCTCAATCACACACCCTCTACATAAGATCCGACCAGTTTATATCCAGGGACGGAGGCAGGAATTAAGTTCTGGGGGGGGGGGGGTTGAACCTGTACGGGGGCGAGCAACTGAGAATTTTTTTTTTGGGCATTTCGTATATTTGAGATATTTTTTACTAAAATACGACCATAATAGTAATAACAACGAACAACATTTTCATAGATTATATAGTTTCAATATATTACAAATTAGTTTCAATACACTACAATTTTTTTTATTTTGAACATTTCATATATTTTAGGCATTTTTTATTTAAAGACAAGCATAATCTAAATAACAAATAATTTTTTTTTGGGCATTTCATACACTTTCTATTACAAGACAAACATAATATAATAATGAACAATATTTTCATAGATTATATAGTTTTAAATAACACGATTATCCTTCTTAAGTTAAGTATATACGAGTGAATATAACAAGCAAATCAACTTTTGTATAACAAAGTTCTTTTATAATAGGTATATACATATAGGGAAGGGCTAAAATAAGAGCATTTTCTTAAGATATAAAATAAGAATCATTTTCAGCCATTAGATCATCAAGATCTACGGTTGATTCGTAATCCTATTGGATGGATTTATGGTCCTGAGTTCGAATCCCAAAGGTAGCAAAAATTTATTTTTCACAATTCATACTTTTATACAGCGAATTCATACGTGTTCTATATAAAATTCATACATTAAAAATTGCTCTGATTTCTTATATAAAATTCATACATTAAAAATTGCTCTGGGTGTACACTAGCCCTGGCAGGATAGCTATCAACTGCTCAGGACCCGAATTCGATTACTTTAACTGGCATTGCCTCATCAGATAGATATCATACTAAATGAAACATTTTATGGCAAGACAATAACTGAGATACTGAAATATCTTTTCGTTCATAGATTCAATAATGAAATAACTTGCTTGAAAGTAACATTAAACTGATTTGATATATCTGAAAATAAACCCACCTGATTTGAGATCTTGGTGATTCGGTGATTCCTTGATTGACGGTTATTCTCGACCTTGGCCTTGATTTCGAGAAAATACATAAGATACTTACTCGGGAAAAATTCTCAGAATGAGAATGCATAATTAACCATGCATGAGACTGGTATGCATGAACTAATCCTCTGAGCGATAGTCGGGAATTTCTACTGTTAATCATTGCTAAAAGATTTAGCTAACTCTCGTTTACCGCGGTCGAAAAAAATCTGTAACTCTTTCTTCCCCATCGGAACATTCTAAATCGTAAAATAATAATCTCGTTCTTGTATTCGATAAATAGAAGGAACTAACTCAGCTCATCCCATAAGTAACCCCGTAAGAATTTATCGGGTTTGACAGTAAGAATATAATTACTAATGTAACTTCAATTAATTAATGGCTCAAAATAAGGTAGCCGATTAATTAAATAAAACAAATGGCCTCAATGAAATAAACAATAATAGTCCACTTTAAATCATTTTGGGCTTGAAGGAGATAGTAGGCTCATTAATTAAGAGGTTCAATAAAGTAGCCCACTAATTAATCAAGAATGGCTTGAAATAAAGTACTGCAGCTTGTCTAAATAAAATAACGAAAGTGTCCCAAAGATATAATAATTAATGTGGGCTGGGAAGAATAAATCTTAGTTCAATAAACAAATAATTCGGCCCAAATAGAGCAATAATCCGGCCCAACCAATGTATAAAGGAAATGGCCTGAGTATAATTAAAGACTGAGCCCAAAAGAATTAAGGGTGAGGCCCAATTCACAATCAAAAGAGAAAGGCCCAAATTAAATAAATGAGGAGCCCAAACTTTAACAAATAAGTCGGCCCAAACATCATAAGGGAAAGGCCCAAAAGAAAAGAATAAACACAGCCCAAACTCTCTCTCTACTCACTATCGGTCTCTCTCTTCTCCCCCAAACTCAATTCTCGCTTTTCTCTCTCTGATCTCTCTCAAAGCCGGCCGCTCGGCTCTTCTTCAAATCGATCGGCTCCTCCTTCTCCGGCCACTCAGCTACCGGCGCACACAACTCCGGCGCCCTTCTCCCATGTTCTTCTGCTGAACTCGTCCAAGGCAAAACGGCGAGCCCTAAATCTCGATTGCCAGGTCGCCGCTGTTGGCATCCGGCGAGCGGTCGCTGCCTGTGAGCGGCGCCGTCCAACTCCTTCCTCACATCCCTCTCCGACGTCGAGCCCTAGATCCTAGAAAAGGGGAAATCGTCTTAGTCAATCGATTGTTGCTCCGGGCCCTGGTGCCGGTCGGCCTCGGCGATTCTCCAGGTCCGATGTCGTCGTTACTCTGATGCAGGCGAGACGACGAGAGGTCGCCGCCTTCTCCCTCCGTTCCGGCAGTTGGGGCTCGGCAGTTGCTTGGGCAGTCGGCCCCTCTTTCCCAAAGTTAAGTAACTCAACTCAATTCGATTCAAAGTCCTAGTTTTTGTAGTCGTGAGTTCTCGTAATTGCTATTCTAGAGTGCAGTGAAAGTGAAGCATGTAAATCCTTCTGTTGTAAAGTAACTCTCTATTGTACAACATATCTTGGCTATTTCGTATAGATGAACTGTGATTATGCTAAGCATGGATGTGAACTGAATTGAATATTCAAGATAGTAGAATACCTTGAATGTTTTCGAGCTGATGGGTGGCTGTTGAAGTTGAATAGATTGTGAAATGACTGAAATGAATTGGTCCTTCTGTTAATGCAGGTGAACTTTGATGAAAGGAGATGAAATTATTGAAGCCAAGCTTTACCTTGAGAGCTTTGGTAGAAAGGGGGCTGTTCTTCAAGTTTCCGCTGAAAAGAACTGAGAGTGAACAAAAACATTTGCTGGCTGGGTTGGTATTAATAGAAGGGTTTGTTGCTGCATACTTGAGTATGCTAGGAGGATGAGCAGGCATAGGGTGGCTGAAGGTAGAAGCTTGAGGGAACCGGGCAGCCATGGAAGGCGGCTGTAAGAGTTTTGCTGAAGGTGGATGAGATGGAAGTGCAGAGGGGTGGTCGGCTGATGCTCCTGCACTCCACTTTTACATTTCTCTCTCTTTGACTTTTGTGTTCCAAACTTGAGAAGTGGGCCATGTAAGTCCCAACTTGTAAAATACTATGAATTTCAAAGCTGAGAACTAATTTGCACTCTGTAAACTGTAAATAAAATACTGGTTCGAGTTCCTAAACATCGCGTTTCTGTATTCGTTTAGTAACTGCTTTCTTGTCTGCTACTATCGATAAACTGTAAAATAACTTAAATTAAATCCGTGGATTTAATCTGCAAAGTTGGAAATAATTCCAAGACTTCTAGTGGCACTAATAAAATATAACTGCATCTGCTTTTCAATTAAAAAAAATAACATGACTTCGCTAAGTCAGTTATAACTTGGAAATAATAGTTACTGAATGCCTCGATAATTCTCATCGCGATTTACCCACGCGATACAAAAGCATAAAGCTAGAATAATAACTCCGTCTGATAATTAAATCAGGATCATAAGCTGGATTCTAATAAACTGTGAACTGGATTCCATTTACTGAAAGATGCGATTTTATTATCGCGATACTGTATTTAAATAATCATAAAGAGAGCGGGTCACTACAAACTACCCCTCTTAACAAAATTTCATCCCGAATTTTGATAAACTCAGCTAAACAATTCAGGATATTTCTCTTTCATCTTGTCTTCAAGTTCCCACGTAGCTTCTTCTTGTCCGTGGTGTCTCCATAAGACTTTCACTGATGTGATTGCCTTATTTCTGAGTTGTTGCACTTTTCGATCCAGAATGGCTTCGGGTCTTTCTTCATAGCTCAAATCTGGGCTAAGAATCATTTCTTCTTGGTGGATCACATGCTTCGGATCGAAAACGTATTTTCTGAGTTGTGACACGTGGAAAACATTATGAACGTTTCCAAAGCTTGGCGGTAACGCCAACCTGTAGGCTACTGGACCTATCCTCTCTAGGATTTCATATGGTCCTACAAACCGGGGCCTAAGCTTTCCTTTGACACCAAACCTAGTTATCCCCTTGGAGGGAGATACTTTCAGGAAGACCTTGTCTCCTAATTCAAACTGTAACTCGGTTCGGCGTACATCAGCGTAAGATTTCTGTCTATCTTGCGCCTCCTTTATTCGGCCTCGGATCTGGCGAACTATCTCAATCATCTCACTGACCGCATCCGGTCCTAAAATTTTCCTTTCACCCACTTCATCCCAATAAAGCGGTGACCTACATTTTCTTCCATACAATGCCTCATATGGTGCCATATCGATGGTCGCCTGGTAACTGTTATTATAGGCAAATTCGATCAAAGGCAGCACTGCTTCCCAACTTCCACCCCTGTCTAACACCACTGTTCTCAACATATCTTCGAGGGTCTGAATTGTCCTTTCAGACTGCCCGTCTGTCTGTGGGTGGAATGCGGTGCTAAAATTCAGTCTCGTGCCTAACTCCTTTTGTAAGCTCATCCAAAATCTAGATGTGAACTTCGAGTCTCGATCTGATGTGATTGACACGGGTATGCCGTGTAAGCGTACAATCTCCCTGACATACAACTGGGCTAGCTTATCTGCTCCGTATGTGATCGGTATCGGTATAAAATGGGCACACTTCGTGAGTCGATCCACTATTACCCAAATTGCAGTGTTTCCTTTCTTTGTTCTGGGCAAGCTAGTCACAAAATCCATTGCAATGTGTTCCCATTTCCATTCTGGAATTTCTAAAGGTTGCAACTTTCCATATGGCCTTTGGTGTAAAGCCTTCACTTGTTGGCATGCTAGGCATCTCTCTACAAATGATGCGATGTCTCGTTTCATGCCCTCCCACCAAAAATACTTCTTCAGATCTTGGTACATCTTAGTGCTGCCTGGGTGGGCACTATAAGGGGTATCGTGAGCTTCACTCATGATTTTATCTTTAAGCTCCTCGTCGTGGGGAATACATATTCTTTCCTCAAAGAAGATAGCGTTATCCGATGCTTCCCTATAGTTCTTGAGGTCTCCTTTCCTTATTGCTTCTCGAAGCTTTTCCATTTTCTCGTCCTTTCTTTGTGCTTCTATTATCATTTTCCTCAAGTTGGGTATCGTTGCAACAACGCTTGCTATAGTTCCCGGTGGTTTAACCACTTCTATGCTCATTTTCCCAAACTCCTTAATGAGCTCATCCTTCTGGGTGACGAGACATCCCAACTTAGATTGAGTCTTACGGCTCAATGCATCAGCTACTACGTTGGCCTTACCCGGGTGGTAGTTAATACCGCAGTCGTAATCCTTCACTAGTTCGAGCCACCTCCTTTGTCTCATGTTAAGGTCTCTTTGCTCGAAAAAGTACTTCAGGCTTTTGTGATCCGTGAATATCTCACACCTAACTCCATATAGGTGGTGTCTCCAAATTTTCAGCGCATGTACTACTGCAGCTAATTCCAGATCGTGAGTTGGGTAATTCAGTTCATGTGGCCTTAACTGCCGTGATGCGTATGCTATTACCTTCCCTTCTTGCATTAGCACGCAACCAAGTCCATTCTTGGACGCGTCCGTGTAGATCACGTATTCCTTATCGGCTGTTGGGACTGCTAACACTGGTGCAGTAGTCAACTTTTCTTTAAGTTCTTGGAAACTCTTCTCGCACTCCTCCATCCAAGAATACTTTATCCCTTTCCTGAGCAATTGCGTCATTGGTCTGGCGATTTTGGAAAATCCTTCTATGAACCTCCGATAGTAACCTGCTAATCCCAAGAAACTCCTTATCTCATTGGGGTTAGTTGGCGATCTCCATCCTCTCACTGCTTGTACTTTTTCAGGGTCCACCTTGATTCCTTCCGATGACACAATATGTCCCAAGAACATGACTTCGCTGAGCCAAAATTCGCACTTGCTGAACTTGGCATACAGGCGCTCCGTCTTCAACGTCTCTAGGACAATTCTCAGATATTCCTCATGGTCCTTCTCGTTCTTCGAGTATATCAAGATGTCATCTATGAATACTAAGACAAATTTGTCTAAGTATGGATGGAAAACTCGATTCATGAGGTCCATGAACACGGCCGGTGCGTTGGTTAGCCCGAATGGTACAACCAAAAACTCATAGTGACCATACCTAGTTCGAAAGGCCGTCTTAGGTACGTCTTCTGGACGAATCTTCAACTGATGATAACCAGACCGCAAATCAATCTTTGAAAATACACTTGCTCCCTTGAGCTGGTCAAAGAGGTCATCTCTCCTTGGCAAGGGGTACTTGTTCTTGAGTGTTACTTTATTCAACTCTCTGTAGTCTATGCACATTCGCAATGTGCCATCCTTCTTCTTCACGAAGAGCACGGGTGCGCCCCAAGGTGACACACTTGGTCTAATGAATCCCATATCCAAAAGTTCTTGAAGTTGTATCTTGAGTTCTTCCAACTCCTTTGGAGCCATCCGGTATGGTGCCTTTGAAATGGGAGCTGACCCGGGCTCCAAATCAATGGTGAACTCGATTTGTCTGACCGGTGGTGGTCCAGGTAAGATTTCTGGAAATACGTCTGGAAATTCCCTCACGATTGCCACATCGTTTAGACTCTTCTCCGCTCCAGGTTCTCCGTGTAGGTACACGAGGTAAGCTGGGTATCCCTTCTTCATCATTTTTGTTGCTTGTAGGGCGGAGATGATCATTTTCCGTCTTTCCATGCCAATCCCGTGGAAATGTGTCGGTTCCTTCCCTGGGGTCGAAAGGATATCCGTCTTTCATTACACAAGATGGTGGCATAGTTCTCAGCTAGCCAATCCATTCCTAGGATTATATCCACGTCTCTCATCGGTATGACATACAAGTTGTTTACCACAATCTTGAGTGACCCTATGTTCAGTTCTAGGTTCAAGCACACATGATCTACTGTCGTCATCCCTCCTATTGGTGACGATATACTCAACTCCTGATTGGCTCTTCATGTCTTAAGTCTTAATGCATCAACACATGCACTTGCAATGAAAGTATGCGATGCGCCCGTATCAAAAAGGAGTACAACAAGAGTATTGTGCAGCATGCCCATACCTGCCAGGTTTCCCTGGTTGTTCTCGGGCTATTTCTGTCTCATTGCATAAGCTCTAGCATGATGGGGTCGTCCATGCTGCTTTTGCTGTTGCTGCGGTTGTTGTCGAGGCTGTTGCTGATACGGTTGTTGCTGTTGAGGCTGATACTGTTGTGGGCGTTGATATTGCAGCTGCAGATGCTGTGGCTGTTGATTCTGTTGTGGTTGTCCAAGGTGTGGTTGGGGTTGAGCTTGGATTGCTCGCAGGTGTGAAGTCTGAATAGGTATGTTCGGCTTTGAACTTGTTCCATACTGCTTGTTCGGGCACTGCTTCGCGTAGTGTCCCTTCTGGTAGCAAATATAGCAGCCATCACTGCCAGCCTTACAAACTCCCCCATGATTCTTGTTACACTTGGGACATGGTGGAGCCCTTTGCTGGTTACCTCCCATCAGTTTCTGTGCATTTTGGTTCCCATAACCTGGTGACTGGAAGGTTTGTCCTTGCCATGGCCTCCTCTCAGCTTGGCCAGGGTTATTGTTGTCCCATTTTCTCTTTCCTTTGAAATTCTGATCATGACTCTGGTTATGCGGCGGTGCGGATGCAGTTGCCGTTGCTGGTCTTTCTCCTGGCATTGCTGCCTCAATGTCTAGTGCTCGACTGAGTGACTCAGTATAGGACAATCATCCGTGGCTTGCCAAAGTCATCCTAATCTCGTGCCTCAGACCGGCACAGAACTTCTCAGCCATCTTCTCATCTGTGTCAACCTGATTTGGTGCATATCTAGACATATCACAGAACATTCTGTCGTATTACGTTACCGACATCCTTCCTTGCTTCAGGTTGTAAAATTCGGCTTCCTTTTTCTTACGATAGCTCTTGGGTATGTACTTGTCATATATACTCGTCTTGAATTGCTCCCAAGTCAATTTTTCCAATTGTTCCTCCGTCATCGTTTTCTTTCTCGCTTCCCACCAAAAGTCGGCCGACCCAGTCAGCTGAAAAGACATGCAAGCCAGGCGCTCTTGGTCAGTGCAACGCAAAAAGTTAAAGATGCGCTCAAAAGCGCGTATCCAAGTCTCGGCTTCTGCCGGGTCCCCTGTTCCGTTAAAGGTGGGTGGATTCTGTCGTAGGAATAATTCCTCCATTCGTCGTTCCGGCTGTACAAGTGGTGGGACTATTTCTGGTTCTGGCCCTGTTTCTGGGCCTCTTTCTTCATTTCGGGGAATCATGCCCCCTCCTCTTGGTCGTCCTCGTTTTGGCGGCATTCTATTAGGTCAAAACACAAGTTGTTAATGCAACATCACAAGGCATACTATCATTCTTATTGTTCTATCCAACTTTTCATATTTCATTCATGCTCAAACATAGACAAGACATATAGAGTAAACATTGGTGGGCAACTCATCGCGAAAGACCGGTAAGGTCGCTTTATAACATAGGAAAATTGCCTCAGTGAGGACTTTACATCTGCATAAGGATCTAGATTCATCCAAGTACAACTCATGATGTACTGGCTAACTGGCTAAGCCATCACAAAAGTACTTAGTTCACGGAACGTCTCCACATATCACGTTTCCGTACTACTATTACACAAAGACTGCGCCATCATAAGGCGTATAAAACATCAGTACTAAATATGCTTCTGAATAATTATATAACAACCTACTAGGTACATAAGGTTCTATCTACGAAGGTCAAGTGTACGATCCCTGAGTCGGGGCCTGGTCGCTAGTTGGTGTGGCAGGTATGTCCTCCTCGGGGTCCTCTTCCGGATCTTCCTCTGGATCCTCCTCTGTTCCTCCACCAGAGGGGTGCACTCCCCATCTCTCCTGCCCACAGCCTGGGCAATGGTAGCCAAGTGAGCTAACTCCTCTGTGACCCTGCTGTTCGGGTCGTCTCCTGTGCGAATCCTGGTCATAGTCCATGGGCTGGTGCGGGGCGATAGGTGATGAGAATACCAAGCGGACCATGTCCAAGGTGGCACGTAAAGCTGAGCGGTTGTCCTGGGCTGGGGCCTTGCCTTTGTTGATATAATTCTTAGCATCGGCTAAGACTCTGTCGATGTCAGCCATAGCGGCTGTTATCTCTGTATCACTCATCCGCCTCGATGGTGGTGGTGATCCCAGGGCTAAGGGTACTGAGTCCATGTCAAAAGGAAAATCTCTTTGGGCTTGAGGCCTAGAGGGGCCTGCTTCTGCGTCGTGCCTCTGAGGGTGCCATGGGATGAGGGCTACTGGTGGGGTCGGCTGTGGGAGTGTCACCGATGGCTCATCTGGTGAAGGTATTCCAACCGGTGCAGAGTCCTCTGGGCACAAGTATGGTCCTCGAGGGGCTCTTCCCCAACGAGTGAAGCGGGTCTGGATCTCAGCCATAAATCCAGGAAAATCATAGTGTAGGTCGTAGGTTATGCCAGAGCGAGTGGCGAAACGAGTCGAGATCATCATTGCCCAACCTTGCCATTCCGATGGCAGCAACTCAGTCAACCGCTGAATCCCATCATAGTCTGATATCCCGTGGTCTCTCGCAGCGACCCAGTGTCGATAGAAACCTGCCAAGAACTGGCCCAAATCGTCGTCGTGGCATCGGCGGTAGGTGAAATATGAGTTCCTAACAGCCTCCGGACTCGCATCTCGGCGTAACGGTCGTCGCCTGGTGTAGCGTCTTCGCCATCTACACACAATGGTTGCATAATCAAGTCACGTATGACATAACAAGTGATAAGAACAGTAAGGTTCCAAATCTAAAGCTGTAAGGTAACAATATTCTAACCACTGCATATCGTAACGTAGTAAGGTTTAACACTAAACTTAAGTCTTCATCATGTAGTCTCTATCATGATAGATAGTACTAGCTAAGGTTTCGAAAGGGCGACTTTGGTGTATCGTGATTCAGCTAACTATGTGTAGCACCCTCACTGTCATGAGAAGTGCTCAAGACATACTAATTAAGGCAATAGTTGATTCGGTATTCCGCCTCGCGTGAATAATCCGAACGAAGATCTATGCCCGTGTCACTACCTTGTACGTGACACCTTTCTTTATTCCATATTGTATCTTGTTTGTCGATTCTCATTTGATTCATAACCCTTGTAACTTACTCATCACCTCAATCTACAGAGAAAAGCAAAAGTGTTCTTGCTAACTTGCTTCTACTGTTCTGCTCACAATAGTGATCATGCAGCCTTAGCGTATCTAAGTTCATTGAGTAACCTCTCCATAAAAGGCATAAGTAAAACAGACACTTGCATAAAGGTGAAATATAAACTTTAACATCTGAAACTTCTGTTGCCTTCCTTTCTGTTGAGCATGGTGACGTGATGAAGTGTTGAGCTTTTGTCGACTGACTTTCCATTTTAGGGATCATACTGGGAGAAATTGGGTAACTCTTGAGTTCAGAGCAAATGAACTGCTCTGATACCATTCTGTCACGACCGGACTTAATTAAGGATAATTAAGCCGGGAAACCATGACCAAGGTTGGAGATAAGAAGCGAGATAAAAAGGGGATGAACGAATAAATAATAAACAACGAAGAAACATACTAAAGTACTAATAACGAAGGGAACATTTACAACGGAATTAGAGTTGTGATGCCTTAGTCAAACTAGTAAGTTCGGATAGCTCCGACTTAGCCAAAAATAGTATGAAGTTCTCTTGAGTACGCAGCGGAAGAAGGTTCTGATTACATGTATGAAGACATGTACTCAAGAGTTCATTAATACACATATCTTCAGACAAAAGGGATTTTCTGCTCGTCACTTCATCACCACCGGCTACTGCTCAACCTGCACATTTAGAAATACATGCAGGGCTGAGTACAAAAGTACTCAGTGGGTACATATGCCTATAGAAACTTACATAGAAAACATAGATTGTCATGCCATCTTATCAGTACAGCAAGGGAGTTTTCATGAAATAAGCCCAAGCTTACTAAATTCTTTTGTGATTCTTAAAGATCGACTGATCAGTCTAAGTTCTCTTGTATTTTATCATATCTGAAGCTTGTGTGCCGGAGAGGTGGCCACCTCTCACGGACACCTGACCGGCCAACCCGTTAGATGACTCACGGCCCTGGGTGTACACTAGCCCTGGCAGGATAGCTATCAACTGCTCAGGACCCGAATTCGATTACTTTAACTGGCATTGCCTCATCAGATAGATATCATACTAAATGAAACATTTTATGGCAAGACAATAACTGAGATACTGAAATATCTTTTCGTTCATAGATTCAATAATGAAATAACTTGCTTGAAAGTAACATTAAACTGATTTGATATATCTGAAAATAAACCCACCTGATTTGAGATCTTGGTGATTCGGTGATTCCTTGATTGACGGTTATTCCCGACCTTAACCTTGATTTCGAGAAAATACATAAGATACTTACTCGGGAAAAATTCTCAGAATGAGAATGCATAATTAACCATGCATGAGACTGGTATGCATGAACTAATCCTCTGAGCGATAGTCGGGAATTTCTACTGTTAATCATTGCTAAAAGATTTAGCTAACTCTCGTTTACCGCGGTCGAAAAAATCTGTAACTCTTTCTTCCCCATCGGAACATTCTAAATCGTAAAATAATAATCTCGTTCTTGTATTCGATAAATAGAAGGAACTAACTCGGTTCATCCCATAAGTAACCCCGTAAGAATTTATCGGGTTTGACAGTAAGAATATAATTACTAATGTAACTTCAATTAATTAATGGCTCAAAATAAGGTAGCCGATTAATTAAATAAAACAAATGGCCTCAATGAAATAAACAATAATAGTCCACTTTAAACCATTTTGGGCTTGAAGGAGATAGTAGGCTCATTAATTAAGAGGTTCAATAAAGTAGCCCACTAATTAATCAAGAATGGCTTGAAATAAAGTACTGCAGCTTGTCTAAATAAAAGAACGAAAGTGTCCCAAAGATATAATAATTAATGTGGGCTGGGAAGAATAAATCTTAGTTCAATAAACAAATAATTCGGCCCAAATAGAGCAATAATCCGGCCCAACCAATGTATAAAGGAAATGGCCTGAGTATAATTAAAGACTGAGCCCAAAAGAATTAAGGGTGAGGCCCAATTCACAATCAAAAGAGAAAGGCCCAAATTAAATAAATGAGGAGCCCAAACTTTAACAAATAAGTCGGCCCAAACATCATAAGGGAAAGGCCCAAAAGAAAAGAATAAACACAGCCCAAACTCTCTCTCTACTCACTATCGGTCTCTCTCTTCTCCCCCAAACTCAATTCTCGCTTTTCTCTCTCTGATCTCTCTCAAAGCCGGCCGCTCGGCTCTTCTTCAAATCGATCGGCTCCTCCTTCTCCGGCCACTCAGCTACCGGCGCACACAACTCCGGCGCCCTTCTCCCCTGTTCTTCTGCTGAACTCGTCCAAGGCAAAACGGCGAGCCCTAAATCTCGATTGCCAGGTCGCCGCTGCTGGAATTCGGCGAGCGGTCGCTGCCTGTGAGCGGCGCCGTCCAACTCCTTCCTCACATCCCTCTCCGACGTCGAGCCCTAGATCCCAGAAAAGGGGAAATCGTCTTAGTCAATCGATTGTTGCTCCGGGCCCTGGTGTCGGTCGGCCTCGGCGATTTTCCAGGTCCGACGTCGTCGTTACTCTGATGCAGGCGAGACGACGAGAGGTCGCCGCCTTCTCCCTCCATTCCGGCAGTTGGGGCTCGGCAGTTGCTTGGGCAGTCGGCCCCTCTTTTCCAAAGTTAAGTAACTCAACTCAATTCGATTCAAAGTCCTAGTTTTTGTGGTCGTGAGTTCTCGTAATTGCTATTCTAGAGTGCAGTGAAAGTGAAGCATGTAAATCCTTCTGTTGTAAAGTAACTCTCTATTGTACAACATATCTTGGCTATTTCGTATAGATGAACTGTGATTATGCTAAGCATGGATGTGAACTGAATTGAATATTCAAGATAGTAGAATACCTTGAATGTTTTCGAGCTGATGGGTGGCTGTTGAAGTTGAATAGATTGTGAAATGACTGAAATGAATTGGTCCTTCTGATAATGCAGGTGAACTTTGATGAAAAGAGATGAAATTATTGAAGCCAAGCTTTACCTTGAGAGCTTTGGTAGAAAGGGGGTTGTTCTTTAAGTTTCCGCTGAAAAGAACTGAGAGTGAACAAAAACATTTGTTGGCTGGGTTGGTATTAATAGAAAGGTTTGTTGCTGCATACTTGAGTATGCTAGGAGGATGAGCAGGCATAGGGTGGCTGAAGGTAGAAGCTTGAGGGAACCGAGCAGCCATGGAAGGCGGCTGTAAGAGTTTTGCTGAAGGTGGATGAGATGGAAGTGCAGAGGGGTGGTCGGCTGATGCTCCTGCACTCCACTTTTACATTTCTCTCTCTTTGACTTTTGTGTTCCAAACTTGAGAAGTGGGCCATGTAAGTCCCAACTTGTAAAATACTATGAATTTCAAAGCTGAGAACTAATTTGCACTCTGTAAACTGTAAATAAAATACTGGTTCGAGTTCCTAAACATCGCGTTTCTGTATTCGTTTAGTAACTGCTTTCTTGTCTGCTACTATCGATAAACTGTAAAATAACTTAAATTAAATCCGTGATGGAAAGGCTCAATTTCGATCAAAAATGGAGAAGGTGGATCAGAGGGTGCCTCTCCTCAGCCTCGGCAAATGTTTTGATTAATGGCTCGCCGTCAGGGGAATTTGAGATGGAGCGTGGTCTTCGACAGGGGGATCCGCTTTCCCCGTTCCTTTTCCTCATCGTGGCGGAAGGACTTCAAGCTCTGATTGATAGAGCAGTGAGCACTCATACCATCCAGCCGGCCGAGATTGGGAGAGATAAAATCAAGCTTTCGCATTTACAATATGCGGATGACACTATTTTTATCATGGACTGCGATGAGAGGAATGTCTTAGCGGTGAAGAAAATCCTGATTCTTTTCCAATGGATGTCGGGCCTTGCGGTCAATTTTGATAAAAGTTGTTTGGTGGGTATTGGGATGGAAGACTGTGAAGTGGCGCGTCTTGCGGAGCTACTTAACTGTAAGGTCGGACAAACACCTTTCAACTACCTCGGAGCTAAAGTGGGGGGCTCCACCAAACGAATCATCAACTGGCAGTTCTTGACGGAGAAAGTTCGGAAGAAAGTCGAGGGGTGGAAGGGCAGGAAGCTCTCTTTGGCAGGGAGGATAACCTTAGTCAAGGCGGTGCTCCAATCTATTCCAACGTACCAGCTATCCTTCTCACTCATTCCCAAGACTACGGTAAAAACACTTCACTCTCTTTTTGGCCGATTCTTATGGGGGGGAGGGACTTCCGATTGGTCGATTCCATGGGTTAAATGGAATGATCTGTGCCTCAACAAAGATGACGGGGGTCTGGGGTTGGCAAATATGGAATGGTTCAATCTTGCTCTTGCGTTGAAATGGGTTTGGAGGTTCCTTAGCGGGAGGGATGAGCTTTGGGCTAGGATTGTTAAATCTGTGTATGGGGGGCTGGCGTGGGATGAGGAGGGTTGGCGGTGTGAGGGTGGGAGACGGGCAGGGACAGGTTGGTGGGGGAATGTCGTGTCAGCTGGAAACGGGCTGCGGGGTGCGTGGTTTCATTCAAACATCGAGAGGAGATTAGGGGATGGGATGGACACGCTCTTTTGGACACAAAAATGGGCAGGGGAAAAACCGTTGTCTCGGTGCTTCCCTAGACTTTTTAATTTGAGTGGTAATAAGGAGGCTTTGGTGGGTGAGATGGGGAGGTGGGAGAATGGGTGTTGGGTCTGGAAACTGGTTTGGAGAAGGGAACTATTTGATCGGGAAAAGGATGCTGTTAACGTTCTGTTATCTTGTATCTCTGGCTTCTCTCTTCTTGCAGGGGAAAATGATAGATGGATTTGGAAGGCAAATAAGGATGGAACTTACTCCACAAACTCGGCATATAGAACCATCCAAGCAACACGACAAGAAAACTCGTTGGGGAGCGAGAGAATGAAGGCTGCAGCACAAGTTTGGGGCACCCACGCACCACAAAAAGCTAAAGTCATGGCTTGGAGAGCTTTCAGGAACAGATTACCGTCGTGCGAGAATCTGAGAAAAAGAAGGATTGAGATTGCAGATGTGGAAACTGGCTGTAATGCATGCTTTGAACCGCTCGAATCTACCGAACACTCTCTTTTTGGATGTCCAAAGGCTTCGGCGGTTTGGGATGGCGTTTTGAAATGGGCGGGCGTCCAGTCAGCTCGGCCCCGGGAGATCCAAGCGCACTTTCAATGGTTCTCAAACTTGGGGACTGGGAAGAAGAGTAAGAAATTTTTAAAATCCTTGTGGGTTTGCACAGTTTGGGTACTTTGGAGGTGTAGAAACGAAAGCATGTTCCAAGGCAAATAGTGGCTCATTCATAATACTCTCTTGGAAATTTTTGCTAGAATGTGGAGTTGGAACAAAATTTTTCTTTTTTGTACTTGGGAGAATGATTTTTCTTCCAGGTGCTCCTTTGGTCCCTTTAACATCTTGCTGTAACTTTGGCTTTTGGTACCTCCCGTACCAGCTGTCTCTCCTTTTCTATAAAAGCTCTTTTTTCTGACCAAAAAAAAAACTTAAATTAAATCCGTGGATTTAATCTGCAAAGTTGGAAATAATTCCAAGACTTCTAGTGGCACTAATAAAATATAACTGCATCTGCTTTTCAATTAAAAAAAATAACATGACTTCGCTAAGTCAGTTATAACTTGGAAATAATAGTTACTGAATGCCTCGATAATTCTCATCGCGATTTACCCACGCGATACAAAAGCATAAAGCTAGAATAATAACTCCGTCTGATAATTAAATCAGGATCATAAGCTGGATTCTAATAAACTGTGAACTGGATTCCATTTACTGAAAGATGCGATTTTATTATCGCGATACTGTATTTAAATAATCATAAAGAGAGCGGGTCACTACATCCGATCCACTAAAGCGTACTCCTTTTATCTCCCAATGTAATAGATTATTAAGCTCGGACAAAATGTTAAAAAATAAATAATTTATATATATAAAACATATTAAACATAATAATCTCGCCTTCCTGGTTAAATAAAATCAGAAATAACACAGCCCATATAAGAAGGCAATCAGATGAAAGAGCAGTCATATATAAATCACAATGAAGGTTATGTCTTCGAAATTTTGCAGTAGTCAAAATCACATCATACAACACGAATATAGAAAGCCATAAACACGGCTAAAACTACCATCACAAAATTACATACTTGTTTTTGTTGCACAAGCTTAATCTTTTTTTATTGCCATGGACTTTGCTCTCAGATTCATAAATATAGCCCTGTTTAACAGAAAATATTTAGAAACCAGAATTGCATGGAAATATATACATCAGATTCATTAGTAACTCAGAGCACAAAAATTTATCAGTAGATATAGACCCAAAATGGCCATAAACATACTGTAATCTAACTTAACAAAATTAATTGTATAGATGTTTATACCTTTTTTTGTATTGAATCTAGATATATGGACTGTCAACTTTTTCACCCAAGATTAATATTTAAACTATAACAATCAAGAACTGAAACTTTGCAAGTGGAAGAGGAAAACACTGTACCAGAAGAAGCCAGCAACACTTCCAAAAACAACACGAAGCTGCAGCGGTACATACTGGTGGTTTACCCATCCAACGACGGGCGAGAACTGCAAAAGATCGGCCTCCAAATTAGATGCACTTCCCGTGCTATCGTTTGAGAATGGAAGAAGATATGAACGGAACAAAAAAAAAAAAAAAAACTAGGTTTACTGACCGTCCATGCTGTATACTGCACAGCTGGAAACTCCTTCTTGATCTTGGATTTCACTTGAAGCCATGGCCTTGCTGTGGAAGTAAAAGAACTTATAAAACTACTAAATTCTAAAATCTGATCTTTAAACCTGTTTTAGACGTTATTAATAGTCCATAACCAATTAGAAGTGGAGGCATTAACATGCATCTAAGCCACATTCCATGTCTCATTCTTGCAAGTAGATATTGCTCAGAAACGAGAAGACGAAGAAAACCCAACGGACTCACCCTCGATGACTAAGCCATAGTACAGCATGAAAATCAAGTTGTTCAAAGGCGAAGACGTCAGTTGCTCCAACAAGACCTGAAATGATTCCAGTTTGTACAGTAAAATAGATATTCTCCTCTGAAGATCAGTGTGATGGAAATCATGAGAAAAACTAAGATAACGGAGCAATAGCAAAAGCGAAAGATATATACCTTCTTGCCAATAGTTTTATTATCTTTCTTCCCCTTGAAAATTTTATCCAACAGTATGTAAAAGTAATGCCCGAATGGTCCAATATAGGCGGAGC
This sequence comes from Salvia miltiorrhiza, assembly GCF_028751815.1. Classification (NCBI taxonomy): domain Eukaryota; kingdom Viridiplantae; phylum Streptophyta; class Magnoliopsida; order Lamiales; family Lamiaceae; genus Salvia; species Salvia miltiorrhiza. The sequence continues at coordinate 11,702,978 of NC_080388.1, forward strand.
CAAAGAGCTGCAATCAGATTAACCACAGATTACTTGTCAATGAAAGTCGTACTTTCATTTCTTTCAAAATCTCCTAAGACCATACAGCTCAGCACAAGTAAACAGGTACATGTTGCACACTAACTGCAAAGCTTACACTACCTTAAATTGGGAGCTTATAAATGAATTCGAAGCTAAATAACATGAAAATCAGGTTCATTGAGAGCTTCTTTAGGAGTACTAAACTAGAATGATGGTGGTCAGACAGATCATAACTAGCATCGGTGTTTTATTCTTGACTAGAAACAGCTTGTACACGAAAGTAACAACCACCGTTCATGCATACTATCTAATGAAAAGAAGCAGTAGCACAATAGCAGTGCACCAAGGTGGAGAACAGAAGAGTCTCTACTACCATTTAAATTCTGCAGCCTTTCTCCAGTTTGGGTGATTGGCCACGTGTGAAGTGTAAGCGTATGTCTAAGGGGATAGGGTCCTCTGCTGTGCCCCCTTGCACAGCAGACTGTGCTGTTGCACTAATCAGGCATGAAATTGTAGCATATTGCATTTCTTCTTTTTTTTTTTTACTTTTCTTGCATTACTTATAAAATTCAATTGCAAATATAGAAATTTCATATTAGTGCCAACAGAAAAGTGTTCTTGATTTTGATAGTGCAAGAAATAGAAAAACAGAGAATAGTATCCTATCCTATGTATAAGATGTCATCAAATAGAGTGCAATTGATTTATATCAGAGCTCACAAGCATTACCTGAGTACACACTACTGAACATAGAGTATATTTTACTACAATCAACTCTTGCCAAATATGACCATAAATGAGTCGAGTCATTCGCGAGTTCTTAGGAGATCTTTTATATATTAGTTCATGGTTCTCCGTTCTCACGAAAAGATGTGGTACCCACTCCAGGATTCGAACCCAGTTGAGAACGACTGTTTGTATGTTATATGCATGTTATATTGATTTATATAATTTAAACTAACTTATTCGCTATTCTTATTTTCACACAATTAATTCAAACATATATCAGTCATATGATTTGAATCTCACATTTCGTCCACAAAAAATAGTCATAGAAGGGGACAGTACCGGTTTTAACAAAAAAATAATTGAATGTATTATTGTGAGTAAAGAAATGGTACCACCTAAATAATAGTGTTAATAATGATAATTAATTGTATTGTGAGTGGAGAAGGTGATGAACGTCCTAAAACGACAAAAATTGACTATTTTTTTGTGGACGGACAGAGTATTAAACTCTACCTACCACTACAAACTAGGAACAGCCCTTTATTGACTTTATTCACCTAACAAATTGGCATAGACTCAGATACCATTTCTGCTGAGTTGCAAAAATTTATTAATTACATTTAAATCACGGCATAAACACACGCACAAAATCGATTAACATATTAGATTAAAAAAAAAAAAAAAAAACACCCTCTGATCGTTAACAAGAATTCTATATTGAAAGAGCTAATCAAATATGTTTTTCTCACAATTCAAACTCGAATGCAAACAATTAGCATTATATACATCAGTATTCAAATTTAGAAACTGAATAAGAAATCTTACCACTTTGAGAAGAAGGCGTCTGATTTGAAGTTTCTTGATACCGGTGAGTTTCTGCGCTGTTATATCGCTAATTGCCGAAATCACTCCCGCCGTTATCACCTGTCAGCCAAAACCAATCTATCACATTAAAAACTCAAACAATAAAAGAAGGCAACAACCCATTAATGTATCATTTAAAAAATAAAAAAACATTGTAAAGTAACTGGAAAGGAAAAGTGGAAATCAGAAATCAAAGAAGAGAAGTGAGAGAAAGATGAGAGACTTTGGTTCTCAAAGGATGTTGTTGGAGCTGTATCAGATACTGTTGGAGGCCATTCTTCGCAACCGATCCCATTGCTGTTTCTTTTCTTTGACTTTTTGATCGCAAACAAAGAGAGAATCAAAATCTCTCTTTCCAAATATTTCTCTCTGCAACTACCACGTTATGATTTGATTGTATCGGAATCCCTTTTTATTTGTTGATTGACTATAACGTTTGGACTAAGATGTTTGCATTTTTACTTGGGAAATTGGTCGAGTAGGGGACGACACTAGAGTAGGAGCGTGTAGCAAGTGGAAATAAATTTGTGTTTAGAATCTACAGCTTGGATCTAATTAGTTAGTATAATAAGAGGAGGGGTTGGTAATCTTTTATACGGAAATACATCATCAATGAATACAAAATTAATATATTAGTGTCTAATCTTATCATCTTAATGTTTTTACACAAAAACTTAGCTGCAATTGGTTGCCCCGTCCACGACCGTGACCCGAAGCCCGCACTGTGTAAATGACACTGCCTATAATTGATAATATTCGGTTATGCAAATGACACTACGTAATTAACACTATAACGTTGGATGTCTAAATAGTGTAATTTAAAATATTATAGTGTCATTTATAATATTATAGTGTCAATTATACGCAATGTCGTTTAAATTGTTATAGTGTCAAGTTCAATATTATAGTGTCATTTGTATAATAGAATAGTGTCAATTTCAATCTTATAGTGTCATTTGCAACCTTATAGTGTCATTTACAATCTTATAGTGTCAATTATAGGAAGTGTCATTTATATTTCCAAATAGTGCCAATTATACGCAGTGTCATTTGTATAACTGAATAGTGTCAATTATTGTCATTTATATAATCGAATAGTCGAATAGTGTCATTTACACGGTGAGGAAATGGCGCGGGTCAGGATTGCGGGCAACCCGGTTGCACCCAAGACCACCTCATGTTTTTATGGCTTTTATAATAATTTTGTCATGTGTTCATATTGTTTTATACTCCTCCGTCCCTCAAATAACTTTCTATCTTTTTTTTTTGGACCGTCCTCCAAATAATTTCCTATCTATTTTGGGACACTACCCCATGACTAATAATATCTCATCTATACTATATTAAAAAGGGGGTTTCCAATTTGAATTAAATTTCAAATTGATTTCAATGGCGATTTTGTTGTTTTTCAAAATTAATGACCTATAATTGAAATGGCAATTTTGTGAATTTTCAAAATAAATGGCCAATTATAAATCTATGTATATATCCATAGAAAATAGTTTTGACCGTTTTTTTTAAAAAAAAATAGTTCAAAAAGATGTGGGTCACTTTTAACTGCAAATAATATTAAGAGGTAATATATGGAACTAGCCTATTTTCCAGGGCCGGCCCTTTAACGTATTTGGTGGAGCAATGGCCCAGGGCCCCTAATTTTTAGGGGCCCATAATATTGGTCCAATAGTATTATACCCTAATAAAAAAAATTTACTATACCTATTTGTTTCTAACGAGTAAGAAAGCAATTAAAAAAACTTATCTCTCATTAACGATCACAAGAAGTCAGAAGAGCGGCTCTCAAGTCTCATCTCTCTCTCGCTTCTCTCTCTCTCAATGCTCTCGATTCTATTTCTCTCCAGCGAATGCACTCTCAGCTCTCGCTCGCACAACCGCAGGCTCGTAGCAAGCCAGCAAACGTCTGTTCATGTTCCTGTGTGGCTGCGTTCTGTCGGCGCCGGAGGAGTTCTGCTGCAGTCTCCAGAGTGCTCACCGGTGCTCCTGCGGGCGGCGGCGGTCGCCGACTCGCCAGTTCAGTAGCAGAACTTTTCGAAGATTCATTTATTAGGGAGACCCTTTTTCCTCTTCGCATAGGGCCTCCGGAATGTCAGGGTCGGCCCTGCTATTTCCTATTGTAATGACCTATGGGATAAAAAATTTAATAATTAGGCATTTTTTGTGTAAAAGTACAAAATTACCCCTAACATTAAAATTTAAAAATTTAACCACTCTCTTTCACTCACATCTTCCCCCCTCCCCCCCCTCCCCAAGCCAAAATAAAAAAATTCTTTTACTCCCTCCTGCCCACCCCCCGACCCCCCACCACCCACCCCCAAGCAAAACAAAAAATTTATTTTACTCCCTCTGCCCACCCCCGAACACCCTACCCCGACCACCCACCCCCAAGCCAAAAAGGAAAAAAAATTATTTTACTCCCCCCTTGCACAACCCCCCGATCCCCCATCCCCCCACCACCCCAAGCCAATTTTTTTTATTATTATTATTTCCTCACCCCTATGAATTTATTAATATTTTTTTAATTTACAATTAGATCTATAAATTCATAATTTAATGTTCTTGAATTCACAATCAGATCTATAAATTAACAACTTAATTTTCATGAATTCACAACCAGATTTATAAATTCACAACTTAATGTTTTTGAATTCACGACCAAATCTCACAACTTAATATTCTTGAATTCACAACCAGATCTATGAATTCATAACTAAAACTAGAATTCACAACCAGCTCGATGAATTCACAACTGAATTGTTAGTGTTGGTTGTGAATTCGAGTTTTAAAGCTCGAATTCACAACTAGTTGTTTTTGTTGTAAATTCGAGAATTCACAACCAGTTTGATGAATTTATGACTGAATTTCTAGTGTTAGTTTTGAATTCGAGTTTTAAATCTCGAATTCACAACCAACTCTATTGTTAGTTGTAAATTCAAGTAGTCGTGAATTTGAGTTTTAAAGCTTGAATTCACGACTAACAATATTTGTAAATTCACAACTAGTTGTTTTTGTTGTAAATTCGAGAATTCACAACCAGTTTGATGAATTTATGACTGAATTTCTAGTGTTAGTTTTGAATTCGAGTTTTAAATCTCGAATTCACAACCAACTCTATTGTTAGTTGTAAATTCAAGTAGTCGTGAATTTGAGTTTTAAAGCTTGAATTCACGACTAACAATATTTGTAGTTGTGAATTTAAGTTTTAAAATTTGAATTCACGACTAACAATATTTCTAGTTGTGAATTCACACTAATGTTTTTAGTTATAAATTCAAACTTTAAAACTCAAATTCACAACTACTTGAATTCACAACCAAAATAAATTCAGATTGTGAATTCGACATTAAATGCGCGAATTTTTTAAAGGGTGATGTTTAAAGGGTAAAATGGTAAGTGTGACTAATTTTTTAAATTTTTATCTTAGTGGACAATTTTTAAATTTACTAAAAGAAATAGGCTATTTTCAAAATCCACTCTAATATTAATGTCTATGTTTTCACTCTTTTATACGGCAAATAATTTAATTTATTTTTGTCACTTTTTACTCTAAGAAAGTTTTCTTTTTCTCAATATTATCGTTTTTCATTTTTTTTTAGTTGGGTAGTTTGATTATGATAAAATATTGGGGTAATTGCCTGTAAATTCTTAACGTTTACTCGGAATTGGTTTTTGCACCTTTTTTTTTTTTTTTTCTTTTAAATACCTAACCTTTAGTTTTTGTCTGAAATTTATCCGATCACCGATTTTTTCTTACACCGGCGCCGGAAATGCCACTGTGGCAGCCGAAATTCACACTGTAGCAGCCGGAATTCTCCACTTGGCTCATTTGTGACATGTGGCAAAAAAATATGAAAAAAATTGAAATAAAAAATACATGTGGAAAAAAAATAAAAATAAAAAAGAAAAGAAAAGGAAAATCACCCCCCCCCCCAATCGTCATTTCTCCCTTCCCCACCCCAAATCCTAACTCCGCCACCCACCTCTACCACCACCAACGCTCCACCGCCTGGAGCAGCGGAGGAAGTCGATCGCCGCCGCCGTCTTCCGGAGCAGCAGACCAGCCTCCACTTCGTGGTAGTGCACGAGCAAGGCGCGCGACCAAGCGGCGGAGCAGCAGACCAGCCTCCACTTCGTGGTGGACTTCCGGCCTCCCCCTCCCCAGATTTCGTCGGTCTCCCACTCCCCAGACCGCAACGACCTTTGCCTCCCCCATCCCCAGATCCCGCCGACCTCCGCCGCCCCCTCCCCCTCTCACCTGACTTTTCCTCTTTCCCTTCACATCTCACCAGTTCCAATTTCTCCGAATTGAAGCGGCGAAGCGCGGGGGAATTGGTGGTGGCGATGGTGGTGGTGGCGCAGCAGGGGGCCGCACGAATTGGTGGAGAATTGCGGATCTAGGGCACGAATTGTTGCCCTTTGTGCGCTGTCGTATGTGCTTGCGAATGTGGTGAAAACGGTGTGGGGTGGTGCCGGCAATGGTGGCGGCATGGGCGGTGGCAGGTTGGGGACTGGGGAGGGGCAGACGGGATCTGGGGATGGAGGAGGGACAGGTCGTTGCGGTCTGGGGAGTGGGAGACCGACGAGATCTGGGGATGGGAAAGGGCCGATGGGTCTGGGAATGGGGGAAGGGGTGGCCGGCGTTGGCGTATGGTGGCGGTGGGCGGCGCCGGCGGGTCGGGGGAAAGGGGGAAGAGGTGAATAAGGTTGGGGAAGATGATGAGTTGGAAATTTTCTTCTTTTTTTTAAAATTTTTTTTGCCACGTGTAAAAATTATGTTTAGGTGTCAATTCCGGTTGCCATCTCATCTATTCCGGCAGCCACAGTGGCATTTCTGGCGCCGGCGTTAGAAAAAACCGGTGATCGGACAAATTCGAGACAAAAACGAAAGGTTAGGTATTTAAAAATAGAAAAATAAAAAAAGGTGCAAAAATCAATTCCGTGTAAACGTTAGGAATTTACAGGCAATTACCCCTAAAATATTCCATATATATATTTATCAAATTAAAGATCATAGTGCAAACTTTAATTTGACATTTATTATAATACAAATAAATTTAAAATAAAAAATTTGTAGAAATCAAAGTTTCAAACTATTTTTTTTCTCTCTCTCTGTCTATCTTATTATTTATGCCTACTATATTTTATCCTTTGATTTTACTTATTTATTTTCTATATCTTTTAAAAAATTATTTTATATATGTTTTTTTTTTCGTTTTATCTTATTCTTTTAAAAGCAAAATTCTGACAATCAATCTAAATCTATATATATTATATAAAAATACAATTCTGATGATAACTTTTTTCCATCAAATTTCTCTATCTTAATTAGTGAAAAAAAATAGTCTATATGTATCTTAATTAAAAATCAAGAGAAGATCTTTAATTTTGTGTAATAATCATGAAAAAAGATTAGAATGAGTATCCATCTACAAAATAATACTCCCTCCGTCCCGGTTTTTGGTATCCAGTTGAGAATGGCACGAGTTTTAATAAAGTGATTGGTGTATTGTGAGTAGAATAAGGGTCCCACATTTTATGTGAGAGTTAAAATAATTAAAGTGGAGTAAGGGCCCCACCTACTTTTACCAAAAAATAGAAATGGATACTAAAATTTGGGACGGCCAAAAAATGAAAGTTGGATACTAAAAGCTAGGACGGAGGGAGTAATAATTTTAAAAGTATAATTTGTATTAGTTTTACTATAATTATGTAGATGAATAATTAGTAATATATCTAAAAAAAAAATACAATTTCTTATATGGTTTAAATTTATTTAACTTGTGGTAATTAATGTTTTTGGAGGAATACTTTATTTATTTACACAAAGATTTTGTTATTATCTTTTTCTCAATTAAATTTAATATAGATTGACATTTATATAGATTAAAAATTAAACTTTAAATATGGTTTACATTTATTTATTTATTTTTAATTTTTAAATTTTGATATAGAGTTGAAATAATTAGCATTCGATATAATAATTATTTTTTTGTTAGTTACACATAAAATATATTGACTAATATTGTAATATGTATATACAACATATTTACATAAAAAAAATCTAAAACTATGTTACCATTATCGTACTTTTTTCTTTATAATGTAATTGCTATTATACCATTTGAATTGATAATATTATTATTATACGCTACTTCAAATAAAATAATATTTAACCTAACATAAATGGTGACATTTTGATATTTTTTACATAATTTAAAGTTTTTTAAAAAAATAGAAAATCCTTTATGTCTTATAAGAGAGTATGACTTGGGGATGACATAGGTTTTAAGAAATGTTTAATAAATTATATGTTGAGTGGAGAAATAGATCCATTTTTTTTTAAGTGATAAAATGTGTGGTAGATAATGCATAGGGTCATGTTCTAAAATAAAAAATGAGTAATTGCCTGTAAATCCATAACGTTTACACGGAATTAGTTTTTGCAGCTATTTTTATTTTTCTTCTTTTAAATACCAAACATTTAGTTTTTGTCTGAAATTTATCCGGTCACCGATTTTTTCCTACACCGGCGCCGAAAATTACACTGTGGCAGCCGGAATTGATGAGGTGGCAGCCGGAATTGACACCTAAGTATATATTTGACATGTGGAATAAAATTGAACAAAACAAAAAACTTGACATGTGGAAATTGAAAATAACCCCCCCCCCAATCGTCTTCTTCCTCCCCAACCGGTCAGCCATCGCATGAGTAGCTCTGTGGCCGAGCAAAATCTCCCAGCCATCGCTCTCTTTCCTCCGGCGATCGAGGCCTATTCAGCGGTCGAGTCGAGCTCGCAATGTCGGTGCCCAATTTGCAGCAGCCGAGTGCAAAACCCGCGACCGCTCCCAAATTTCGCGAACGAAACGCCTCCCCAGCGGTCGCGCCGATCTCTGCAAATCAACCACGCAACCCCAGCCCCAAAACACCAATATCTGCAAATCTCTGGGCGGATCTGGGCTTCAGAACGCTCACGGAGGGGACGAAGCTTTGAAGAGATAAAGATTGGATTTTTTTGTTGCATTTTGGTTGAATTTGTGGCGTTTGAAATTGTCTGTTGATTTTACACTTTGGTCTATTGATTTTGCTGAGATTGAGTTTTATGTGTTCTTCATTGGAATTATTTTGTGGGAGTTGATAGGGGAAGGCCGACAGGGGAATTGTGGAGGGCGGCGCCGCCTTTTGAGAATTGTTTGTGGGAGGACAGGGACGGCGTCGGCGTGTTCTCGTTTCTTTCTTATGGCGATCCTAGAGCTGTGTTGGAAGGGAGGGTAGGGGCCATCGTCGGCGTGTGGTGTGTGTGATCATGTGTGTGTGTGGCGCCGATGGTGGTGGCGGCAAAGGGCGGGGCCGGCGATGGTGGCGGGAGGGGGCGGCGCTGGTAGGGGAATTAGGGTTTGGGGGGAAGGGGGGAGAAAGGAGGGGGAGGTGAATTAGGTTGGGGAATATGATGATTTGGGAAAAAAATATTTTTTTTATTATATATTTCTTTGCCACATGTAAAAAATTTATATTTAGGTGTCAATTTTGGCTGCCACCTCATCAATTCCGGCTGCTATAGTGGTATTTCCGACGCTGGCGTAGGAAAAAATCGGTGACCGGACAAATTTCAGATAAAAACTAAAGGTTAGGTATTTAAAAGAAGAAAAATAAAAATAGGTGCAAAAAACAATTCCGTGCAAACGTTATGGATTTATAGGCAATTACCCCAAATAAAAATAATACTTTCTTATGAAAAGATCGATTAAAATGTATTCAAATATCAATTATAACTTATTCTATATGTATAATGATTGGATGTACAAACTTTGAATGTTGGAAGATTAAAATGTATATAAGTAATCTTAGTTGATATGAGCTTATTACTCGCGCTGAAGTTGTCCACGGACACGCTGTTCGCGGCGGCCACGGTGATGCTGCTGGTGGTGAACAAGCTCCAACCCTCACAGCTTGCGGAAGTACAGCGCATCGCCACCAGATTGTTCAAGAGATTACACAAAGAGATCCAAACGATGCTGACCCTACACGATCGTGTTACCGAAACGGACGTAGCAAAGGCGTCAGATGGAAGGACTTAATTGCACCCAAATTAGAACATAAGGGACATCATTGATCAAATCTAGAGGTCATATTTTGCTACTTTTTCCTTCTTTAGAAGCTCACAAATATAAAAGTATAGGCTAAGAACAATGAGATGCCCCCCTTAAATATATTTTCTAAAAGAATATTTATAAGTGGGAGTGGAGATTGGGCCTACTTAGGAGTAGAGATGTCAATCTAGCCCGAAATCCGTGGGTTGGCCAGATTAACCCGTCGTCCGAGAGGGTTAGGGTTGAATATTTTCAACCCGATAAAAGTTACAACCCGATTAGCCCGTAACCGAATAGCCCGACACCCGATATGGTCGGCCCGACTAACCCGATGGGCTAGCCCGAAACCCGAATACTTAATATTAAATATTTAGATATAAAAATAAAAAAAATGATAAAATATTATAAAGCTTCATCATTTCATTTTTTTGTATTTTTTAGATGCTTTGATTCTGAATTGAAACTAGTGTTGGATATTTTATTGTTTTTCGTTAACAAAGTTGAACATTTTATTGTTACCAACTTATTTTATATGTTATGTAATCATGATGTTTTTTTCAATATCTTATATTTTTGCATTTCATGCTTGCTATATAATTTATATATTTGATTTGTATGTATTATTTATACATTATATATTAGATCATTAAAAATAACAAAATACAAATGATTATTTTATTTTTACGATGGGCTAGCCCGAAACCCAAACGTTTAGGGTTAGGGTTGAAAATTTATAACCCGACAAAATCTCCAACCCGATTAGCCCGCACCCGATTAACCCGAAACCCGATAGGGCTAGCCCGAAACCCAGTGGGCTGGCTCGATTGACATCCCTACTTAGGAGTAAAAGTTTACCGAAAACAGGTAAAGGGCTTGAAATAAGAAGAGATGAAAAAACAAAAATCTAAAACGACGCCAAGAAGTAACGGCCGTGGTCTGCGAGGGCGAGGTTACGGTACGTGGGCATGAAAAGCTCCTCTTGTTGTGCCCACTGTGTATGAGTAGGGATGGCAATGGATCCTGGACCCGGTCCAGATCCGTGGATCCAGATCCGATTTCACGGATCTGGATCTCAATTTTTTGGATCCGCGGATCTGGATCCGGATCTGGATCTCATTTTCTAAAACGGATCTGGATCTGGATCTTGACATTTGAGATCCGGATCCGACCCGTGGATCCGATTTAATTTAAAATATATTATTTATTTTTTATATTTATTTTATTTATAATATTAGATATATTTAAAATTAAAAATAAAAAAAAAATAGAATAACTTTGAAAACCTAATTTCTAATTCATCTCTTTCTCCCCACTCGCTTCTTCAACTTCTCACTCCTGCGCCGCCTCACTCCCATCTCCCATCGGCCATCTCCTTCTCGGCCTCAGTCACGCCGCCTCACCTCCATCGCCGGTCGCCTTCTCCACTTCGCTCGCCCGCCCGCCGCCGGAGAAATAGGGAACAGCAGCAGCAGTGCAGCACACTCCCGACTCCAGCAGCACGAACTCCCATCGCCGGTCTCCTTCTACAATTCGTCCGCCCGTCGCCGGCGAAGGCAGGAACAGCAGCAGCACGCCGCTAGACTCCAGTTCGGTTCGCGCCTCTCTGTCACTCCAGTTCGGCTCGCCGCCAAACTCCACCGCCGCGGCGCCGCCGTCGTTCAGCCATGAGTTTCTCTACCACAGGATGCTCTGAATCAAAGGTTAGATTTTGATTTTGAGCATGTTTATGACTGAAATTTTGATTCTGATTTGAATTGATTTAGAACTCGGCTCAGATGAACTCATCGCGCTCTCAATTCTCAATTTCTGAAAGTGTTCCTGTTTTTCTCTCATCAAATGAGCACGTTTATCCGGAGGAATTTGCAGCCATGACAGAACCGATACAGCATAGTGATAAGCCTCATCAAATTTTAAACAGGACTTCAAATCACGCAAAACATCCTTGTTTGCCCATTGATGGAATAAATGAGAAACAACAGCTCGGTTCTCTGGATTGAACCTTTTTAAAAAGTTACTGTTATCACTTTGTTGAGGTCCAGTAGTCTCATTGCATGCTTCATTCACTAAATTGTCAATAGAGCCATGTTTCATATTGTTGTCAGGGGGTTCTGTCTGTGCAGCTTCTTGCTTAGTTAGCTGTTGAATCGTCACTGAACTCACTGAAAGTGGCTCATCACTGAATAATGAATATAGTTTTTGTAACACAAGTGGAAGTCAAGATCATGTGTTATTTGAATTTGATAGTTTTGGGTTAATAGACGTTTTCTTTTTTGTACCCTTGTAATTGTAAATATGCTTTTTAATTTTGTGAATTTAATTTGAAAACAAGATCCATGGATCTGGACCCGCGGATCCGCGGATCTAACGGATCTGGATCTGGATCCAAAATTTTCAGATCCGCGGATCTGGATCTAATATATGAAAACGGATCTGAATCTGGTATTGGCCAGACCCGGTCCAGATCCGGCCCGTTGCCATCCCTATGTATGAGCTGTGCCTGCCGTCGGGATCGTGATAGACTGCGCACTATTTTATTTTGACACTCTCTCCCTTTTTTGAACTCCAATGCACATATCGTTTTGCTTTTGGGACTCCTATTGAGCTATACTTTGACAATATGAAGCTCAACATTTTCAATTTAGGCCATATTCAATTTTCAAAAGAATAGTAAAACAAGACATAAATTCGATTCAGTCACAATATCTATATCTATATCATCTATAAAATAGGAGTTTTTCCCTCCATATTTTTCCTCTTTTTTTCACCAATTTTCTACTATTTTTTTCTTTTTGTTTTTTATATTTTAATTCCTTTTTAAACATTGTCAAATTTGATTCATGAAAAAATATTCAATAGACAATTTAAATTTATTATAGTATAAAAAAATATCAAAAATGAATTAAAAAAAAATAATTTATAAAAAATTTAAAAATTTTTATTTTCTCACTCTCCATTAAAATTTCATATTTTTTTATGTTTATATATGAAAACATTTATTATGACGCATCAATCGTTATAATACTCTATAATAATAATATGTAATGCTAGCTGACGAAACAGTTCTTGAAAAAAAATGACGCTCTCTTCTCCCTCGATAACCCTAGCCTCATGCCATCCTTAACCGCCGCCGCCGCCGTCCGTTCTTCCGGCAGATGGCTTCCACGGTCGTCGGTCCAGATAAGGGGGGTCTCAATCTCCCCTCGGTTTCAGCCAATTTCGAAGCACCTCGATCTCAATCTACTTATTCATCCCTTTCTCCGTTTCAGCGTTCTCTGCTCATGGGGTCGGGATCTTCTGCCGGAGAAGTTGCAGGTCGGCCGCGCTCGCCCGCTGCTGCTAAGGCTCCGATCGGTTCTATCGTCCCTACTGCTGTAGTCGACAACTCCTCCAAGAACCCTAACGTGCAGGAAACTAGGGTTTCTTATGCGATTGCCACAGGCAAGAAGACGGATCTGGCAGCGCATAACTTCCATGATCTCAAGCCCACGAAAGAGGGTGATCAGTTCTCCCTCAAAATACCGATGGATCTTTATCTTAAGGAAGTCAAGGAATTCGAATTTGCTTTGACGGGGCGCTTGCTGCTTCGGAAAGGTGATAAGCCTCGATCAACTATGGAACTTAAACTGGAGCTTCAGGACTTATGGAGTTTAACCTCTCATTGGCAACTCATTCCGTTGGGAAAAGGTTATTTTACGCTCCGATTTACTTCGGCAGCGGACTTTACGATAGCAAAGGCGAAAATGGTTTGGGAGCTCTCAAAGGGGCATCTCCGACTCCGTAAATGGACCCGAAATTTTGATCCTTTTAAAGAGAACTCCCCTTTGGCGAATGTTTGGGTTCGCATACACTATCTGCCAATTGAGTATTGGAATCCACAGGTGATCTCCGGGATTGGACGGTTTTTGGGTCATCCTTTGAAGATTGATAGAGCGACGGTGGGGCGCGAATTTGGGCAATTTGCACGCATACTAGTTGAAATGGATATGTCTCACAATCCCCCTTCTTCTCTTCTGATTGACCGCGGGGATATTTCATTTTACGTTGAATTTGTCTTCGAAAATTTACCGCTCTACTGTGATAGTTGCAAAATAACTGGTCATGCACATGATACGTGTCGGAAAAAAAGACGTGTAGAGCCGGCCTCTAAGATCGACTCTACGACTGTTGAAGGCGTGCCTGAACTACCAGATCCGAAGACACTGCCCGGCAATGAGTGGCAGGTTGTTGAGAGGGGAAAGAAACATGTGGCTTCAACGGAGCTGGTCGCCGGGGCGCAACAGCGTTCTCCGGGGAACTCCTTTGCTCTTCTTTCGACGGAAGAGCAAGAGATACAGCAAGAGCAGCAACAACTCCAAGTTGTTTCGGCGGTTCAAGAGCTGCGGCCTCATAGTCCTGATTTGCCAGCTGCGGCGACGGCTCCGGATGACAAAGGGGATGATATTCAGCAAGCTGGGAGCGATGTGGAGGTGGTCGAGGAGATTCAGGTTGAGATGCCGGATGGAAGCGCAGCTGAGGTTGCTTTGGGGAATGACCTGACTTCCTCAAATTTGGAACGTAACGCTTCGGTTCTTGAGACAAGCAGCGGGAATGAGGATGCACTTGCGGCAGCGGGAATGAGGATGCACTTGCGGCAGCGGGAATCACTTCTCATGATGGCAAGGTATCGAACACTACTACGACGGATGATTTTGCTAGTCGTCTAGGTAGGTTAGAGGAGCAAGTTAACTAGGACATGCAAATGCTCGCTGAAAATGCGACGCCTAAGAGACGGGGCCGTCCTCCGAAGGGGATGGAACGTCCACGTGCTCCACAGAGTTCAGAAGATACTATAAAAAATCGCCTAAGGAACGCAGTGGAAATGGGCTATAAGCCGAGAGACTTTGTCATTGATCATGGCAGAAGTACTAGTATGCAGGTTATGAATAATATCACCAACGGTAGATGGGCAGATGAAATGGAGTTGCAAGAGAAGCACACAAATATGGATTTTCCTTTTTACTAGTTGGTTGTGTGTTTAGGGTGTTGAAGCCTTTCTGGCTTGTGAGTTCTATTCCGTTGTTTTCTTCATCTCTTTTTTGAGTCCCGATCTCCTAGTCTGCGTCTTTGTGCTTTCATGAGATCTTTTTTTCTTTTCCTTTTATATAAAATCGCATTTTAATAATAATATGTAATGCTAATTTTTATTACACTTTATACAAAGTTGAAAATTACATTTTAAAATTCAAGCTTTTATTGAGTAATTGATGCTCATTATTTTATTTTATTTTATTTTTAAAACATATTTCGTATTTACTTATATTTTGATTTTGTTTATATTCATTTATTTAAATATATCGTTGTTCGTCGTGCATCGCACGAATGGACATATACTAGTTTTCAAGTAAAAATTACACAATTATGCAGAAATATAAAAAAATCCATATTCGTCAATTATCTACACATAGAATTAATTATTTGCAAATTAAATCCATTTCTTCCACCGGAGGTAATTGCGGAATATTGTTCCAAAATCTTGTCTACATGCCTTCCTTGCCATGGAGGCTACCACACCATAGTCTCATTTTGTTTTGTTTTTTTTTTTCTTCTATTTTTATTATTATTATTGTTATTGTTCTGATTATTATTACTAGTATCCCAACTCTGCATATGCACGAAATAATTGATATAGTTTTCTTTTTATATATATATAAAATTAAATATATATTAGTTAGTCATGTGTTGTGTTAAAATAAAAAATATTGTATTATATTGTATAAAAATATATTATCTTTAATAAACTAATTCATTTTTTTTATAACTGTACTATTATAGATAGAAATGTTATGATGAAATAATAATAAGAAATAAAAAACTGACAATTGTTACATACTCCCTCCGTCCATCAAAAATAGTCCTAAAGATGGACGACACCGATTTTAATAAAAATGATTATTGTATTGTAAGTGTAGAAAGGAGCTCACTTAAAAAATAGTATTTATAATAATTGTTAATTGTATTGTAAGTGGAGAATATGGCCCACCATATTATCAATAGTTTTCAAAAATGGAAATGGTGGACATCCCAAAATGACAAAAATGGACTAATTTTTACGGACGGAGGGCTAGAATAAAAACACTCTTAAGTGTATAAAATATAAACGTTTCTTAATGTACGAATTTTATGTAGAACACGTATGAATTTATCCAACAAAGTTACGAATTGCGAAAAATAAATTTTTGTTACCTTTGAGATTCAAACTCAGGACCACGAATTTATCCAACAGGGTTACGAATCAACCGTAGATCTTGATGATCTAAGGGCTGAAAATCATTTATATTTTATACACTTAAGAGTGCTTTTATTCTAGCTATATATATATATATATATATATATATATATATATATATATATATATATATAGGGAAGGGCTAAAATAAGAGCATTTATTAAGATATAAAATAAGAATTATTTTCAGCCCTTAGATCATCAAGATCTACAGTTGATTCGTAATCTTGTTGGATGGATTTATGGTCCTAAGTTCAAATCCCAAAGGTAGCAAAAATTTATTTTTCACAATTCATACCTTTATACAGCAAATTTATACGTGTTCTACATAAAATTCATACATAAAAAATTGTTCTTTTTTCTTATTTTAAGATGTGCTTTCACGGTAGCCCACCCCTATATATATATATATATATATATATATATATATATTTTAGAATTAGACAATTGTGACATATTAGTTAATCTAAGTTTTGAAGAACTTCTTTATATACAACATTTATTGTACTTGATATGCTATTACTCCCTCCGTCCGTGATATCGTCTCCACATTGTGGACGGTGTGGGTTTTAAGAAAAGTGGTCGATAGTAGTAGATAGTAGTGGATATTGTATTGTAGTGAGTGGGTTTCCCCACAATAAAGGCACTTTTTGATGAAAATATAAGGTTAAGAGAATAAAGTGTTATATGGACCCTACAACTATAAATGGAAGTGGAAACAATATCGCGGACGGAGGTAGTATTATGTTTGTCGCGTGCTAAAATCTTGAACCAACTTCGATTTTTTACTCTTGAAACAACAATGTAGTTGGGTCGGGTTTGAATCTTAATAGCAAATTTGGAAAAAATAAAATGAATCCAACAATAACATCGAAAAATTTGAAGAATGTGTTGAATGTGTGGAGATAGAAAGAAAAAATGTTTTTATTTCAGTTAATGAGTAAATAATGATTTTACACATGAGAATCATATTTATAAATTACAAAGCAAATATAGCGCTAAGGTCCATTAATCGAGGCAATTCAGCCCATAATCATTTTGTAGGTAGCTTATGCGAAAATATTCATTAAAGTCCAAGGCCTGAGGTCCCCTATTTGAACTTTGAGTCCACCGTGATGCAGTCTGTAAATTTCTTTATTTAATTGTGTAATTTATATATAAAAAAATTAATTAAATATCGTGTAATTAGTAGTTTTACAACAAACAAATTTATAAATTGTATTATAAAACTTTATTTTTTTTCTCGTTTTAGAGGAATCATTTTCTACGGTCCTTGTAAATTAAAATATCAAAATCAATTATTTTAATTGAAATAATAGATATAGTATTATACATTTTAATCTTTTTTTGTCAATGATTATGTGAAGTAATATTACCATTTTAAATATTACAATAAAACACTCAAAACCAAATTCATTTCTTAATTTTCTCTGTAAAATAAAAACAATAAGAATTATTATTAAAATGCGGTTTATTAAAAGAAAAAAACTAAAAAAAAAAAACCCTTGAAAGCACAAGAAAGCAGACTAAGGGCCGAACCTCATTAAAACCTTTTTACGGAAAACCCAGTGGGAAAAACCGTAAAAAGGGGAAAAAAGTACTCGTCTAGAAGGAGGGAAAACGAAAGGGAAAGAGAGGAAGAGAAAGTTTCCGGAACTATTGGTATAAAAACAATAAGAATTATTGGTAAAAAAACAAAAAAAAGAAGAAGTAAATTAAACATAGGAAACAACAAAAAATCACTCGCAACCCACAAAATGATTATTATCTTTTATCAAATTCATTTGTTTCTCTTTCTTTTCTTTTTTCTTTTTTCAATAAAATCGTAATTTAATAAAAAAAAATTCATTTGTTTCTCAACCTCCATAACAAAATCAGTTTTGCAAATAATAAAGATAAATAAATTAAGTTAAATAAAAAGGTGAAATTTGTTGTGACATAAGCAAGAAGAATTATATTACAAAAAAATAATGTTGCACTACTATACGTATATGGCTCATCAAGCACACCATATTTTATTGGATGTGGAAAGTGAAGGAACCATATTTTGATATATGATCCACGTGCCCGTGACCTATTTCGGATGCCAAACGAATACATACAAAAACCACAAGTGCCTATTGCAAGAGATCGAAACTTACTTGCAAATCCGGCGATGAGAGACTCCAGTGTTGATCTTCCAACTTGTTCCCACGGTGAGACATCACGTCGGGTGGCAACGACCTTGAAGTCTCCTCCAGCAAAGTTGGAGTCTTCTCTCTCTCTCAAAATCTGCTCTCACGTGTGAATGATTAATTAATTAGGTTTAGGGTTCTCTTATTACTTATTGGTGGTCGTCGTATACCACCAAATAATTCCTGCAGAATTATCAAAATAAATTAGTATCGTGATAAGCAGGGTCGATCCCACAGAGAGCAGATAAAACCATTCAATTCCCTAAATCTATTAAATTTTGGTGTTGCCACCGCGCCTTAATTTTAAGAAGAATTAATTAAAACTAGGAATGCAATAACTCAAATAAAAACTATTCTTGAAATAAATCAATAAAAAGATAATTCGGCTCAAATAAATCCACACTAATTCAAAGCCCTGATCATCGACGCAATAATTAATTAATTCCTATTAACCAATTAGTTATAGGATACCGTGATACGCACTGACATACCTCAATTCCTACTTACTGTGTCGATAGACGGCTAGATACGCTAGTCCTGCCTATTTCCCTTATTAAAATATAACCTAGCTGGATACGCCAGTCTTAGATTTAATATTCTAATAGCATTAAGATGAAGGAACCCAATTTATATCAATTATCCTAGACACGCTAGTAATAATTAACATACCAATTAATTCCTACTACGAACACGGTAGCTTTATCACTAATCAGCCCTATTCCAACAATTACGGATTGGAGGTGCTAATTGACTGTAATCCAATTTAATCTAAGTTGATCAGGCTTAAATAAAATCAGAATTATCTTTAAACCCTAAGAATTAATCGGAATCAATAGGAACCAATTTTATACTCAATTAGGTCTCACAGATTAATAAATTAATGCTTCATTATTCTCGCCGAATTAAAAGCTTAGCTACTCATAATTGAAATATAAACAATCAAATAAATAAAAATAAACATGAAAATAATCAAACACAAATTAAACGAATAAATTGCAATCAAAGATAAAAATATTAACTGAACGCTTCAAACCTAAAATCAAACTAACGAATTAAAACGAATTGAATTAAATCACAACTTGAAATTAAAAATAAATAAATCTTCTGCCACAACTTGGAATTACAGCCGCCACTTTTCAATCCTCCAAAGCTAAACTAAACATAATTAAAACCTAACTAAAACTAAATGTAAAATAAACGTGCAAGGCATAAAATTAAAGGAATTAAAAGTGAGTAAACCAAAGTCAACTCCTAATTGCTAAATGGCGGCTATTTGGAAACAAAAATTAGGGAATTAAAACTCTTTTAAGCCACCGCCTCTCTAATCCCTACGGGCTTCGGCCCTTAATAAAATAAAACCCAAAATACTTAAAAATATGAGTTTTGGACTTAATTAAATTTGGAACAATTATCTTCAAGCCCAATCTCTAAATTTCCTCCATCTTTCATGCAATTCTTTATCAAAAATCTCGACTTTCACAATCTCTTTGCATCCACGAGCTTCCACTCTCCATCCATCTAATTCCTGCACCAAATGCCAACAACTTGGGTAATATCAAGGAAAAATCAATGGCAAACGACATGAAAATAAATAACTAAAACACACTCATCAAATCCCCTCACACTTGAATCATACTTGCCCTCAAGTATGAAGTGAAGAAAAGACTCAAAAGTGGAAATAGCTAGACCTCCCCCCTCGACACGACACTAAAGACTCCAAAAGAAAAGAATAAAGCAACAGACGCAAAAACCATACGGAAAGAAACAGAAAAGAAACAAACAAACACGCAAACGAAAAGGGAAACAGAACAAAGACACTAAACAACGACAAACTCAACTAAAAACAACAGCCAAGTAATCATCAAAACACCAGTAACAGAACATACTCCCAAATCGAACTATACAACTCACAATCGATTCTCAACTCTCAAATCAAGAAAAGGAAATGTAAAACAAGTGTTTTCATTGTCAATCTAGTCCAAATCAAGCAACAACAACTTCCTCTCAAGATTCACTCTTCTCTCAAATATGTATTTTGAAAATTCACACTCAAGAAGGAAAATCCACTTAGTCGTGATATGTCATGGTCACATAGTAACTCAAAAATGTCTTTTCTCATTAGTTGTAATGGGGCTAAGGACCATTCATTATGTTGGCAAGATCCTAGGGGTCCTAAGCTCAAACATTGAAATTCAAATATTGTGCATGCTCAAATTTAATCACATCCATAAACACTAAGTACATGAGGCACAATCTCTAACTCAACCTTGGGCAAGCAAGAACATCACGAATCAACAATCAATTGCATGTTCAATCTAAACTCAACTGGTGCATTTTTTTTTGTATTTCTTTTTTTCTTTTTTCTTTTTTTTTTGATTTTTTTTTTCAGCACCCTTATTTTCATCAAAATTACCATAACATGCAGTGAATTGCGACTCAATGCAAACTAACTCAGCCCAACTGCTAACATCAACTTTTGACTTGGCCAAACAGACCATATTCCTCAAATTTCCTTCTCAATTCAGCACGATTCTGTTTGGGCAGACAGATACCACTTCCTCCAGAATTCAAATAGGATGTAATTCAAAATTAATCATGCACAATAGGGTTTAGAAGAGATAGTCAAAACAGGCCTTGGCTAATGATTTACTGACAATATAGAAGAACATGGTCAAGGCTCAAAGTGACTTACTAGGGGATAATGTAAAGGTAGGCAATGAAACGCAGGCCAAAAGGCTACCCTAATACCTTCTATCATGCATCACCAATGACTCACAACATATCACAACTTCATGATCAACAAAACCACTCAAAAAGAAAATTAGTAGAGAGTGCTCTACTCTAATAAGCTCAATTCTCACATATATGTGGCTTTTTACTCATTATTGCTCTTATTTGTCATCCCAAATGTCATCCAACAAAAACACCAAATTTTCAATCTCAAAATCTCAAATCTCAAGCATCAAATCTCAAGTTCATCACACAACTCAACCGGCAGCATGCTTATCACTAATACTTCAATAATCCCAAAGCTCAAGACACACAAAACACAACATAAAAACTGACTCAACAGAAAACATGACTCCAAGACGCCCCCCTCACACTTAGATTTTGCTTGCCCTCAAGCAAACAAAACAACGCATAAGCAAAAGAACAACGAGACACACAACGGCAAGAGAAAGACAAAGACATAACACGACACAAAACACACGAAATAAAACAAGAAAAGGAAGGAAGTCACCGTGTGCGCTGCCGCTGCAGCTCCTGCCGAATCGTGGCGCTCAAATTCGTGAGGCTTTCCTGTAGTGCAGCCACGTTCCCGTCGATCTATTTTTTTTTTTAAACTGAAACATAACAAAATTTAAAACTAAGGAAGGGAAACTAAGAAACTTAAAAAAAAAACTAAACGAAAAACGAGAATTAAAGAAAAGTAGAACAAAACGGAAAATTAAAAGGGAAGAAAGTCGGGTTGCCTCCCGATAAGCGCCATTATTTAACGTCGTCGGCTCGACTGCTCAAGTTCTCAAAAAGTGCCCGGAACCCACAGCGAAACAGACTCCGCTGGAACTAAAGAGAGGCATCATAGTACGGCTTCAAATGTTGTCCGTTCACGGTGAATATCTTAGCCGTGTCTAAACTGCGAATCTCAAACACCCCGTCTGGGCAAACAGACTGTATTACGAAGGGGCCAATCCACTTCGTCTTCAATTTTCCGGTCATCAACCGCAGCTTTGACTGGAACAAAAGTACATTTTGGCCGACTGTAAATGTCTTTCCTTGCAAGTTCTTGTCGTGCCACATCTTGGTGCGATCCTTATACCACATCGCGGCGTCATAAGCTTCAAGACGATGCTCCTCCAGCTCTTGAAGTTGAAATCTCCTCTCCTCCTCACACTTGGTTGATTGTGTGTTCTTCACTGTCAACCGAACTTTTTCTTCTAAGTCGGGTGGTTCCACATCAAAATGCAGAGTTCTGTCGCATGGCTTCCGGCTGGCCAAACAATCTGTATGTCCAGAACCTGCGAGTTTTGAGTCAGCATGAAGAAATTTGATCTGTTTGGGCAAACAGAACGTATTTCCAGAATCTACCAATTTCGAGTGAGCATGAAGAGACTTGGTAGATTCTTTGACTTCTTCATTGTTCATCCCACGAGCATCAAGACCAGTTGCTCTTTTGATCAAGGTCGGTTCCAACTTGTCCTGCACAGATTTAGTCTCAAGATGTTCTTGGAGAGAAGGGTCAGTAATGTTAGTGGCACAAACAGTTTTAACAACAAGAGGATTTTTCATGGTATCATCAATATTGAAAGTGAACTTCTCTCCATGATAATCCAAACAAATAGTACCACTGTAAACATCAATGAGTGCCCTAGTGGTCCTTAAGAAATGACGGCCTAACAGAACACCAGCTGACTCTTTCGATTGCATACCACTCATCTTCACCACATAAAAGTCAGCAGGATAAACAAAATTATGCACCTTTACAAGAACATTCTCTAGAAGACCCTCAGGATGAACATATGACCCATCCGCCAATTGAATCATCACCTTAGTATGCACCAACTTCACACTAATTAGGCTATTATAAATAGCTAAAGGCATGACATTAATAGAAGCTCCTAGATCACACATAGCATGCTCAATCTTAGTATCACCGATGTAACATGGCAGAGAAAACATACCTGGATCCTTGCATTTGGGCGGCAACTCTTTTCGTATCACTGCTGACACGTTCTCGCCCATCACAATCTTTCCAGATTTCTTAGACTTTCCATCGATGAAGTCCTTCAAAAACTTGCTCAGATGAGGGAGTTTGAGTGCTTGGAGGAAAGGAAGATTAATCTCCAACTTTCCAAATATCTTCATGAAATCCATTAGCAATTCCTTCGGCTTCTTCTTTGCTAACCTCCTAGGAAAGGGAACAGGTATCTCGATCTCGGGATCATGTAGACTCAAAGGTTTATGAACCTTAGACTGCTCACCCTCAACCAATTTGTGTTCTGCCTCTTTTCCTTTCTGCACAGCTGCCAGGTCACCATTCTGTTTAGCCAAACCAGACTGATCTGCATTCTGGATTGCAGAATCCACCTTGCCTCCAGAATTTTTGAATTTTTGCAATTGAGATTCAACTCCAGAGGCCTTGCTCGAACATCCACTTGAATTCTGGCTTGTGGGCTCACTCAACTCCTTGCTACTTCTCAAAGTGATCATACTAACGTTCTCCCTCGGATTCAATTGGACTTGAGATGGTAACTTGCCTTGATGGCCCTTGAGTTGATTCACGGACGTTGCAAGCTGAGACACTTGACGAGCCAACCCTTCAATCTGAACCCTTTGCTCTGCTTGAGACTGTTGGAGTTTTAGCACCGCTTCATTGGTTGTTTGCAACAATTGTTGTGAGCCAATCAACTCTCTCATCATCTCTTCAAGAGCTTTTCCTTGATTTTCTTGTAGAGGTGGTGGTGCTTGTTGGAATCCTCTTTGATGAGGCGGTCTATAGCTTTGCTGTTTCTGCTGCTGCTGCACTTGATTGCTTTGGTCTCTCCAACGAAAATTAAGGTGATCTCTCCACGGCGCATTGTAGTTGCTCGAGTAGGGGTCCTGTTTGGGCGAAGGGGGCAGTAGATCAGAACAGCTGTAAAAGTTGTGAGACGAGTTCACTTGGGCTTGAAGATCTTCGTCACCCCCAGCGCATTGTGATGCGTCTTCGACTTTTGGGCCATTTGGCCCTCTTTTTCCCTTTATTTGTGTCAGTTCAGGTCTGTCCAGGGGGAAAACAAAGTTGTGGAGGAAGGAAGATCAGTAGAGCGGAAACGGAAGAAATGCGGTCAGAATGGGCATTACGGAGCCCAGATTGCCAAATCATGTTTGCCAGCATGGAGCTTCGGCCAACAAGTACCTCTCCAATTCAACTTGGAGCATGGGAACCTGGAGTAACCACCTGGTATGAGCCACACCGATAAGAGCAGTCAGTCTGATCGTTACCAGAAGAAGCAGACAGCCAGAGCCATAAAAGGAAGGTCAATCTCGGAGATCTCGAGAAACAAGTGGAAGAAAGAAAAAGAGACTAGAAGGACCGAAGGGATGGGAAAGGTTGACTAAGCTTGCAGCTGGACGCCATCTTCAATCAGGATCAATCAAAGATCGAGCTAATTAAGGAAAGAAGATCCCGGTGAAGATTTGGAACCGGCGCAGCTAGGGTTAGGCCTCTACCATCCTGCAGTATAAAAGATCAACGGTGTGCAGCGTGAAGAAGTTCTTGGCACCCGTGAAACTCTTGTTTTTACTTTGGTATTCAATTAAGTTCGCCGTGTGTGGCATCCAAAACAATTTACATTTCAGTACTTTTCCCTTTTCCGTTGTGTTATTCTACTTTTGAACAAGATCGAAGGCTTGAAGCCTAGGTATCATTTTATCTATTCAAGTATCTCCTTTCGTTCTATCATATGTTTAATCTCTTTTGCATCGATGAATTTTACTATGTGTGAGTAGTCCTTTAGGTGGGGTTTTAGGGGTGGAAGTAATTGTTGTTAATATGTAAACATTCGTGAGGCACTTGTTCTTTCGGTTGAATCTCGTGGTTCCGGAAGGATCTGTTCGAAACCATGGGCAGTAGGGGCCTAACGGGTGATCTCCGTTCGACAAAACGCTGTCCGTGTTAAGCAAAGGCCAGGGTATACCAGGGCGTGAAAATCTGTATGCCCAAGACCGAGTAGCTGAGCCGCGTCAACAAAAGGCGTTGTAGATCCGGAAGGTGGGGAAAGGATTGATGGGATACACTGTCCTTCCTCAGTCTTGGGCTTCTCTAGAGACTATCCATCAACTGTGACGAGGCATAAAGCCATGGTTATCAAACAAGGAAAGCAATCTCGGCGCCGTAGCATGTCTATGACTGGTCGGCTGACAAAGCCGGAAATAGTTGAGTCCAGGAGGCATGTGTCACTAAAAGCGCGGAGTTGGGGACCTCGGGAGAGAAGGTTGGTGAGGGTCATACTTGGTGAGTAACGGGTATGACTACTATCTAAGGAGGAGTGAAGCACTGCCTTGTGACCGGGGATTGTGTGACCTTCGGACCAAGTGACCACAATGAGATCAACCATCCTATATGTGAAGTACAATTCCTTGAAACGCCCCAATGTCTTTGGGCCACGCCTTGGGTTTGCATGGATCATAGACGGATCATCAGTGTGCCTATGACCGAAACGAATGTTAACAACAGTTATGACCTAACCGAATAACCTCACCCCTTTGTTATTATTGATCTTGTTTATTTCTTGTGCAGCGTATACAGATTGAGAATTGTGACACCTCAGTTTGTCGAAGGAGAACAAAGTGGTTCCTCACTCCCTGTGGGATTCGACCCTACACTTACCATTAAGACTAAGTTCTTGTTGTGAGAAGTAGGAGCGTGTATTGTCTGTACTGGGCATACACATGTATTTTGTCCGCACCGCACGACGGGTGCGTGCCACATTGCAAACTTGTATGGCCAAAGTTACCACACGCTCCATATGTTTTTTCTGTCGGTTGTCCAACAATTGCCACCTTCTCCACCACAGTACTTAATATTCTTTCCATCCTCCCCATTCTTTCTTCGAACTTGTCCTCAAAGTTAGAGGAACTTGCCTGTGCAACTTTCTTGAGCAATTGAATACGTGGCTCCTCTGTAGTGCCCCAAAATATTTTTTTAACTACAATTTTTTTTTAATTCTTTAATTATTTTTACTATTTAAATTTTAAGTCTTATAAGTCGCGCCTAGATATTGCATGAGCATGAGCATTTAATCATTTCAAGCATTTATTATTATTATTATTATTATTATTATTATTATTATTATTATTATTATTATTATTATTATTATTATTATTATTATTATTATTATTATTATTATTATTATTATTATTTTCTCTTTTGTTATAAGTTACTACATATTTTAAGCCCAAACAATTATATTTTTATTTCAGCCCAATTCTTTCTTGGAGCCCATTGCTTGAGCCCAAAGTAATTTTCTTCTCTAGAATTTTCAGCACCAATTGGAAACCCTAATTCACCTTTCCTTCTTGATAATATTAAAATTTTGGAAAGATTGTTCTTGATTGATTCTTTTACCAAAATTAAACCCTAGCTCCTAGTATAAATAGCACCTTTTTTTCATTCTCTTCCTCACACCTATAAACCACAGAATTCTTTCTGCTGGAGAGGTAAATAACTCATCCTCTCATTTCCTTTATATTTTCTCTGTATTTTTCTCTTTATCAATCCAATCTCGAAAGAAAAGACAACCTTTTTTTTTCTCTTATTTTTAAGTCTTGTCTTTAGAAGAAAACTTTATGATGATAGTGAGTCTTCAATTTTCAAATGTCAGAGTATTATAATTGTTTTATCACTACGTGTATCTTGTTTCCAATTCCCATGAATATACTTAATTATAATCTATACATATGTAGATATGTAGGTGTGCAGATACATGCTTTAGTGATGACCTAATAATTAGTCATTATTTTATTTATACAAGCAAACATATATACATATTTAAATGATGTCATACGTGTATATATATATTTATATGTTTGGATAGTGTTCCTTCTAATGTTTAATATTTATATATTAAGTAGAAATCATTTTCGTATATCTGTTTAAAGTTATGATACATAATAGATTTTTATTGTAATATATAATATACTTGTGTTAAGCATGTATACCTTAATTCCCTTAATTTCTTATGTGCATGATTTATTAATTTTAACTTTATGTTTGACATGATTAGTAGTTATGTGCCTTTTATTTATGCAATATATATATATATATACTCGTATATTTTAAATATTAGTAATTTAAATAGAAAAGAACTTTGTTATATACATACATATACTAGAATTGTACGTGTATATATATGTATATGTTTGTTTAAAGAGTATGATTTCATCAGAATATATAATTATATATTTATAAATTGTAATTCTTTATTTAAGAAAATTGTTGGCTGAATAAGTTTAGATGTTTTATTTCTTTCTATATATATATATATTATATATATATTCATGATCATGTGCATTCATTAATCAAACATATTTTAATCATGATTTCATAATTTATTTTAGGAACGGCGCGCAAGACTTATGTTAAGTATTGACGAAGAAATTGCGATGAACACAAAAGATTTACGTGGTTCGGGCTGAAACCCTACATCCACGGGACCAAGAAAGGGAGCTTCTACTATTGATTCGCAAACTGAGAATTTTACAAGGTGTTACAAGTGTTGACTGGTGTTGTTGTTTACATTAGACACCCAATTGCTCATTATATAGCAAGCTTTGAAAATAACGAGCTGTAAACAACCATCAAAGAAACCGTTATGCAAAACAGTTAGCTCTGCAAAAGAAACTTTGACTCTGTCTCTGGAGTGTTGACTCTGCCTTGGCAACTCTGACTCTGATATGCCTCGGCTCTGACTCTGGCATCAGTGGCCTCTCTGCTCTGCCAGTAGCGAATCCTCTGCTCTGGCAGAAGATCGATTCCTCTGATGAACCGATTCCTCTGGCGAAGCGATTCCTCTGGCGTGGCGATTCCTTTGGTCTGCCAGCAGCGAATCCTCTGCTCTGGCAGCAGCGATTCTTTTGCTCTGGCAACTTCACCAGAGTAAACTTTTACAACTCCAGTGTATACAAACTAGATTATAAACTTACGAAATCATAGACAACAAATCTCCACCTGATTTCTTAAGCTAATAATCGACAACAATAACAAAGGCTCCAGTTCTTCCTCCGAAAATTTTAATTCTGTATCAAAACTTCAAGTCAGCAGATTTACCAACTTAAGACAATGCTCAAACTTAGCAGTAGGCAAAGCTTTAGTCAGCGCATCAGCTGCATTCTCCTCTGTCCCAACTTTTTCCATCTTCACCAGTCCTTGATCAACTATATCCCTTATGAAATGCATTCTGACATCTATGTGCTTAGATCTCTCATGAAAAGTTTGATGTTTCATAAGATACAAAGCACTCTGACTGTCACACTTCAAAGTTACAGAACTTTCCTCAATATCAAAATCGTGCACTAATCCTTTGAGCCACACAGCTTCCTTGACAGCTTCGGTTGCAGCCATGTACTCTGCTTCAGTGGTTGATAATGCAACTACAGATTGTAGTGAAGATTTCCAACTAACAACTGATCCAAAGAGTGTGAAAATGTAACCTGACTGAGATCTCCTGTTGTCTGTGTTAGCAGCATAGTCAGAGTCAGTGTATCCCATCAAGAAAGGCTTGCTGATGTCTTCCTTCCTCTGGAACAAAATAGCTCTGTCTGCACTGCCCTTTAAATACCTCAGCACCTTCTTGAGAGCTTCCCAATGCTCTCTACCAGGATCCACCATATACCTGCTCATAACACTTATAGCTTGTGCAATGTCTGGCCTAGTGCAGACCATTGTGTACATCAAGCTTCCCACTAAATTTGAGTAAGGTATATTTACCATTTGGTGTCTCTCTGCGTCATTCTTTGGTTTCTGTTTATCTGAGAGTTGCAGATGAACAGCTAGGGGCACTGTAACAGCCTTTGATTCATGCATATTGAATTTCCTTAACATCTTCAATATGTAATCTTTTTGACATAACCATAGCTTTCCAGCCTTCCTGTCTCTCACGATATCCATCCCAAGAATCCTTTTGGCTGCACCAAGATCTTTCATTTCAAACTCTTGATTCAAACCATCTTTGATTACCTTGATTTCAGCCTTATCTTTGCTAGCTATTAACATGTCATCTACATATAGCAGCAAATATGCAACAGTAACTTCATTCATTTTCTTCAAATAAACGCAGCTATCATATGCAGACTTTGTGAATCCCATCAACTCCATATGCTCATCAAACCTTTTGTACCATTGCCTTGAACTCTGTTTGAGACCATATAAGCTTTTTTGAAGTAAACACACCTTGTTGCTTGTCTCTGGATGTACAAACCCCTCAGGCTGGACCATATGGATCTTCTCCTCCAACTCTCCATGTAGAAATGCGGTTTTAACATCCATCTGCTCAAGCTCCATATCAAACTGAGCTACAACTGACAGCATAACTCTGATGGAAGTATGCTTAACCACAGGTGAGAATACTTCATTATAATCAATTCCCTCCTTTTGAGTGAAACCTCTTGCCACCAATCTTGCTTTGTACCTGGTCTGCTCCTTCCCAATAACCTCAATCTTCTTCTTGAAGATCCATTTGCAGCTTACTAATTTCTTGTTCAGTGGCTTTGACACCAGTATCCAGGTACCATTCCTTTCAAGAGAGTTCATCTCCTCCTTCATGGCTAAGAGCCATTGTTCTCTCTCTGGTCCCTTCATAGCCTCTGCATAGGATTTGGGCTCCTGATACTCCAGCTCCTCTGCAATGCTCAAAGCAAAGTATACCATCTCAGCTTGGTTATATCTCTGAGGTGGCTTGGGCTGCCTTCTTGCTCGATCCCTTGCTAGTTGGTATGAGATTAGATTATCAGAGCTGCTCCCAACATCTTCATCATCTGCAGCTTGTTGGGAGACTTCAGTTGCTCCACCTGATTCATTATCAGCATGGCTTCTATCAAACAATTCATCCAACAAAATTTTACCATCTGCATTTTCTTTCTCTGGATCAGATCCTACTTTATAAGGCATGAGAGCTTCATCAAAAACTACATCTCTGCTGATGTATACTCTCCCCATTCCTGGTTCAGTGCACCACAACTTGTACCCCTTCACACCCTTGGGGTAGCCCAACATCACACATTTTAAGGCCCTTGGTTCAAGCTTCTCTTGTCTGACATGTATGTATGCTCTGCACCCAAAGGTCTTCAAATGTGAATAGTTGGATGTAGAACTATACCAGAGCTCATCTGGAATTCTGAATTCAATAGCGGATGAAGGAGATTTGTTGATCAAATAGGCTGCAGTGACAGCAGCCTCTGCCCAGAATTTCTTTGGCATCCCTGAGTCAAACAACATACACCTTATCCTTTCCAGAATGGTCCTATTCATCCTCTCAACAACCCCATTTTGCTGTGGAGTTCCTGGGACTGTCTTGTGTCTCTGGATTCCCCTTCCAGAGCAGAAATCATTGAATTCCTTGGACACAAATTCCAAACCATTATCAGTCCTCAGGTACTTCACCTTGGTTGCCTTTTCAGTCTCCACCTCATTACACCACACTTTGAATTTCTCTAGTGCCTCAGTTTTATCCTTCAAGATGAAAATCCACAACTTCCTAGAGTAATCATCCATTATAGACATGTAATATCTCCCTTTTCCAAGACTTTCAGTTTGTGTTGGTCCCCACAAATCAGAGTAAACATAATCTAGAGGAGCTTTAGATGTATGTTTACCTGTATCATATGGGAGTCTCTTACTTTTGCTTAAGATGCACTGCTCACACATGTCCACCTTGAATGGAATAGGGTTGCTGATCTTGTTCTGTTTCAGCAACTGATTGAGCCCTTTCTCTCCAACATGAGCCAATCTTTTATGCCACAAGATTGAATCATCCTTCTTCATGGAGTCAGACTGCCCTGTGATGGCTGTGGCTTCTAAGTAATACAAACCATTCCTCCTCACCCCCTTCAAAATGACCTTGTTGTCTTTGGTGACAACAACTCCACCCTTTACAGATCTCCATTCATACCCCTTCGTTTCAAGAGATCCAAGGGATATCAGATTCCTTTTTAGACTAGGGATGTACCTCACCTCCATCAAAGTCTTGATGGTGCCATCATGCAGTCTGAACTTTATACTCCCCTTTCCTTTGATTTCACAGGTCTGGTTATTTCCAAGAACCACTGTTCCTTCCGATTGAAATTGCAAATCAGTAAACCAACTTTTAACTGGACACATGTGGAAAGAGCACCCTGAATCCAGTATCCATTGGTCATCCAAATCACCTTGCATCACATTCAAAGCCTCTGCAGTGTCACACTGCTCTTGCTCCTTGGGCTCTTGCTTCTTGGTAGTGTTGGACTGTTTTTGGTTTTTCTTCCAAATGTGGCAGTCCCTCTTCCAATGGCCCGGCTTCTTGCAGTGATAGCAAGTTTGAACATCATCATCGGAGTTCTTCTTTCCCTTCTCCTGTTTACCCTTTTTGAATTCCTTCTTGGATTTCTTGGATTTATCCCCTTTCTGTTTTACAGTCAAGCCCTCACCAACAGACTCTTTCTTGTGAACTGATGTTGATGATGCCTTCTGCAGTTCCTTAGATTTCAGAGCAGATTGAACCTCCTCCACTGTGATGTCACTTTCTCTCCCATACAACATAGCATCCTTGAGTTGATCATATGAACTCGGGAGAGCATTGAGTAGGATAATTGCTTGATCCTCATCTCCTATTCGCACATCAACATTTTCAAGATCATCAATGATCTTATTGAATATCTCCAATTGATCATCAATCGGTTTTCCATCCAAGATTCTGTAGGAGTACAACCTTTGCTTCAAGAACAACCGATTCGCAAGCGATTTTGTCATGTAAATCGCCTCCAACTTTTCCCACACCGCCGCTGCAGATTTCTCCCTGGCTACCTCCCTCAAAACCTTATCACCTAGGCATAGGATGATAAGGCTATGGGCCCTCTCACGCATTTCTGCTTTCTTGAGTTCTGCCTCCACAGCTGCCGCGGAATCCCTTGTAACCGCCGATGAAGAAGATTCAGCATCCCCTTTCAGAGCTGCCGCCAAACCTTGCTGGGTCAACAATGCACGCATCTTGATACGCCATAACCCAAAATCATTCTTCCCCGTAAACTTCTCGGTCTCAATTCGTGGCATCGACATTCCTGCGTCGGTTGTGGATCAAGAATTCCCACAGACGGCGCCACTTGTTAAGTATTGACGAAGAAATTGCGATGAACACAAAAGATTTACGTGGTTCGGGCTGAAACCCTACATCCACGGGACCAAGAAAGGGAGCTTCTACTATTGATTCGCGAACTGAGAATTTTACAGGGTGTTACAAGTGTTGACTGGTGTTGTTGTTTACATTAGACACCCAATTGCTCATTATATAGCAAGCTTTGAAAATAACGAGCTGTAAACAACCATCAAAGAAACCGTTATGCAAAACAGTTAGCTCTGCAAAAGAAACTTTGACTCTGTCTCTGGAGTGTTGACTCTGCCTTGGCAACTCTGACTCTGATATGCCTCGGCTCTGACTCTGGCATCAGTGGCCTCTCTGCTCTGCCAGTAGCGAATCCTCTGCTCTGGCAGAAGATCGATTCCTCTGATGAACCGATTCCTCTGGCGAAGCGATTCCTCTGGCGTGGCGATTCCTCTGGTCTGCCAGCAGCGAATCCTCTGCTCTGGCAGCAGCGATTCTTTTGCTCTGGCAACTTCACCAGAGTAAACTTTTACAACTCCAGTGTATACAAACTAGATTATAAACTTACGAAATCATAGACAACAACTTAATTATTTAATTGCGAGTTTTGCTCAAGAAAGGTTAAGGTGGGGTTATAACGTTGCATTTAACATTTATCCTTATTATATGTTTTACTCAATTTATATGTGTGAGAAGCAGGCAGAGCCTCTGGGCTATGAGACAGAAAGTTATAGCCTACGGGTTATATGAGAAAGAAAGTTATAGCCTACGGGCTATATGAGACAGAAAGTTATAGCTTATGGGCTATATGAGACAGAAAGTTATAGCCTACGGGTTATATGAGAAAGAAAGTTATAGCCTACGGGCTATATGAGACAGAAAGTTATATAGCCTTCGGGCTAAGAGACAGAAAGTTATTGCTTTCGGGCAATATGAAAGAGCAGACAGTTTTTATTGCACTTATATTTTGTTGTGATTCTTATAATATGGATAAATGCACCCCACTGAGTTTATTGTACTCACCCCAAAACAATATCTTTTTCAGGAGATGACTCGGGCGATGAGAGGCGGGGCGAATGATGGTCAAGATAAAGAAGAAATAATGTTTTATTTTCAATTGGAATAAAGACCCAGTTTATGATGTTTATTTACTTTTCTCAGTTGGAATTGAGTTTTAGTTATTTAAGTATTGAAATCTTATTATTTTTATTCAAAGTGCATTTTATTATTTTAAAGAAAATTGGGGCGTCACAGTATGGTATCAGAGCAGGTCTACGTTTCTGTAGACTTGCAATAAAAATCTTTTTAAGAAAAACGACCATCATTGCAACCGCCACATCGCTACCGAGTGAGGTAAAAGTCAAAAGTATATGTATGATGCTTTAAGTTTTCTTGATGAAGTTAGATTTTATTTCATTTTTCTTCTCGTGTCCTCGAGATTACTTATCTAGATGATTAGAATACGTAAAACCTGTAGAATAAGTACAGCGGTGCCAATACGTGTACAAGAATTGGGACGACGAATCTCTTAGTATCAATGAGAATTAGTACCTATCGTTGTTTTTGTCACACAACTCTTACTTTTTACTGCAAAATTTTAGATTATGGCCAGAACAAGGGGTAACAGGAGACCTCCGGCAGACGAAGAATCCGATAGCGAAGCCACTAAATTGATGGGGAATAATAATCGAAATCGAAATGATGTTAATACACTGGCCCACATGCTTGCACAAGCACTGAGAGGAGTATTGCCTCAGCAACCGCATCAACCTCAAGCAGAAGATGGAAATGGAATAGTAGCTCAATTTCGAAGCATGGCACCGCCAATTCTAAGAGGGAATGAAGGACCATTAGGGACCGAGGAGTGGATGCGCCAGATGGAACGCATTTTCAACTACATGCGTTGCAGGGACGACTTGAAAGTGACATGTGCAGCCTTCCAACTAACAGACGATGCAGGACACTGGTGGGAGTCGGAAACTGCTGCCCTCACTGAAGAGCATATGAGAACCATCACCTGGAGAACGTTCAAGGAGAAAGTGATGGGAAAGTATTTCCCAAGGGCTTTTCGCAAACAAAAGGAGATAGAGCTCATGAACTTGGAGCAAGGAAACATGACCGTTCTGGAATACGAGCGAAAATTTATCCAACTAGGCCGTTTCGCCCCCCACTTGGTGGACACGGATGAAAAGAAGGCATGGAGATTTGAGAATGGGTTACGCCCTGAGATTGGAGGGCACTTAGCAGCTCTAAACATCACATCATACTCGGAAATCTTAGAACGAGCCCAAGCAGTCGCATCACGCCTGAAACTGGACAACTCTGTGGTTCGACCTCAACATACTGGAGAAAAGAGGCACTGGGATGATCGAGACAAAATGAAGAACTCCCAACCAGAAAAGAAACCAAGGAGTAATGCGGGAGACGACCACGAATTGGCGCCGTACAAACCTCTTTGTCCACGTTGTCAGCGTTACCATTTTGGAGAGTGCAAATCTGGCGAGAACGTATGCTTCCGATGTCACAAAGGAGGACACATGGCGATGAACTGCCCAGAAGCACGGAGTACGAATGTCCCGAACAACAACAACGTCCCGACTTGGCGGAATAAGGACAATAACTGGGGAAGAAATCACGGCAACAACAACAACAATATGGGAAGGAACCAGAACTACAACAACAATGGTACCCGCAAGGGAGAGGCACGAGTTTATGCCATGAACCAGGAAGAGATGGATGGAGAGGCTCAAACTATGTCAGG
Organism: Salvia miltiorrhiza; assembly: GCF_028751815.1. Classification (NCBI taxonomy): domain Eukaryota; kingdom Viridiplantae; phylum Streptophyta; class Magnoliopsida; order Lamiales; family Lamiaceae; genus Salvia; species Salvia miltiorrhiza. The sequence goes on from NC_080388.1 coordinate 11,737,729, forward strand.
TATCTTACCCGTTCTGGACAAGTTTGCTATAGTACTCTTTGATTCCAGTGCTTCGCATTCGTTTATCGCAAGGAGATTTTACGAAAAGCTGATACAACCCTTGAAGGTAAGAATTTCCCTCAGGAAAGGTGGTGGGAATAGATCGTTTGACAAGGGAGGAAAACTAAGACCTCGTTACATCAGGCCCTATGATATTCTCGAACGAGTTAGTGAGGTAGCATAGCGGTTAGCGTCGCCGCCAAGCTTGACTTCGATACATATCGTCTTCCATGCCTCGTCTTTGAGAAAATTCGTCCGCGACCCGGGCAACATTGTGAATCACATCAAGCTAAAACTTGATAGAGGCCTAACTTATGATGAGCACCCGATAGCCTTTTTGAATAGAAAAGTTCGTGTGTTAAGAAGTTAAGAAATTCCTCTAGTCAAAGTCCAATAGAGTAGACATGATCATAGCGAGGCTACATGGGAAAAGGAAGATGGCATTAGATCTAGGTACCCTCTTTTGTTTGACTCAGGTAAGTAATTTCGAGGACGAAATTTTTTTAAGTTGGTAAGGTTGTAGTGCCCCAAAATATTTTTTTAACTACAATTTTTTTTAATTCTTTAATTATTTTTACTATTTAAATTTTAAGTCTTATAAGTCGCGCCTTGATATTGCATGAGCATGAGCATTTAATCATTTCAAGCATTTATTATTATTATTATTATTATTTTCTCTTTTGTTATAAGTTACTACATATTTTAAGCCCAAACAATTATATTTTTATTTCAGCCCAATTCTTTCTTGGAGCCCATTGCTTGAGCCCAAAGTAATTTTCTTCTCTAGAATTTTCAGCACCAATTGGAAACACTAATTCACCTTTCCTTCTTGATAATATTAAAATTTTGGAAAGATTGTTCTTGATTGATTCTTTTACCAAAATTAAACCCTAGCTCCTAGTATAAATAGCACCTTTTTTTCATTCTCTTCCTCACACCTATAAACCACGGAATTCTTTCTGCTGGAGAGGTAAATAACTCATCCTCTCATTTCCTTTATATTTTCTCTGTATTTTTCTCTTTATCAATCCAATCTCGAAAGAAAAGACAACCTTTTTTTTTCTCTTATTTTTAAGTCTTGTCTTTAGAAGAAAACTTTATGATGATAGTGAGTCTTCAATTTTCAAATGTCAGAGTATTATAATTGTTTTATCACTACGTGTATCTTGTTTCCAATTCCCATGAATATACTTAATTATAATCTATACATATGTAGATATGTAGGTGTGCAGATACATGCTTTAGTGATGACCTAATAATTAGTCATTATTTTATTTATACAAGCAAACATATATACATATTTAAATGATGTCATACGTGTATATATATATTTATATGTTTGGATAGTGTTCCTTCTAATGTTTAATATTTATATATTAAGTAGAAATCATTTTCGTATATCTGTTTAAAGTTATGATACATAATAGATTTTTATTGTAATATATAATATACTTGTGTTAAGCATGTATACCTTATTTCCCTTAATTTCTTATGTGCATGATTTATTAATTTTAACTTTATGTTTGACATGATTAGTAGTTATGTGCCTTTTATTTATGCAATATATATATATACTCGTATATTTTAAATATTAGTAATTTAAATAGAAAAGAACTTTGTTATATACATACATATACTAGAATTATACGTGTATATATATGTATATGTTTGTTTAAAGAGTATGATTTCATCAGAATATATAATTATATATTTATAAATTGTAATTCTTTATTTAAGAAAATTGTTGGCTGAATAAGTTTAGATGTTTTATTTCTTTCTATATATATATATATTATATATATATTCATGATCATGTGCATTCATTAGTCAAACATATTTTAATCAATATTTCATAATTTATTTTAGGAACGGCACGCAAGACTTAATTATTTAATTGCGAGTTTTGCTCAAGAAAGGTTAAGGTGGGGTTATAACGTTGCATTTAACATTTATCCTTATTATATGTTTTACTCAATTTATATGTGTGAGAAGCAGGCAGAGCCTCCGGGCTATGAGACAGAAAGTTATAGCCTACGGGTTATATGAGAAAGAAAGTTATAGCCTACGGGTTATATGAGAAAGAAAGTTATAGCCTACGGGCTATATGAGACAGAAAGTTATAGCCTATGGGCTATATGAGACAGAAAGTTATAGCCTACGGGTTATATGAGAAAGAAAGTTATAGCCTACGGGCTATATGAGACAGAAAGTTATATAGCCTTCGGGCTAAGAGACAGAAAGTTATTGCTTTCGGGCAATATGAAAGAGCAGACAGTTTTTATTGCACTTATATTTTGTTGTGATTCTTATAATATGGATAAATGCACCCCCACTGAGTTTATTGTACTCACCCCAAAATAATATCTTTTTCAGGAGATGACTCGGGCGATGAGAGGCGGGGCGAATGATGGTCAAGATAAAGAAGAAATAATGTTTTATTTTCAATTGGAATAAAGACCCAGTTTATGATGTTTATTTACTTTTCTCAGTTGGAATTGAGTTTTAGTTATTTAAGTATTGAAATCTTATTATTTTTATTCAAAGTGCATTTTATTATTTTAAAGAAAATTGGGGCGTCACATCCTCATACTGTCTCGTTGCCTCCACCAAGTGTTGAATCAACTTCTTAGCTTCGCTCACAGTATTTTGAGAAAATGCTCCTCCACTTGATGAATTCACCAGATTTTTGGTATCTACCGTCATCCCTTGATAGAAATACTGCAGCAAATCCCCCTCTGAAAACTTATGATTTGGACAGCTATCCACCAACCTCCTGAATCGAGTCCAGTATGTGCTCAGTGACTCATCGTACTCCTGCTTCACTCCACTAATTTCCTTCTTTAGCGCATTCGTCTTGGTGGGAGGGAAAAAATGCTCCAAGAATAGCTTTTTCATCTCGACCCATGAAGTGATAGAATAGGGTGGAAGACGCGCGAACCAAGAGTTCGCCCCTGCTGTTATGGTGAAGGGAAAAGCAGCTAGTCTGAAGTGTTCCTCCATTACTCCAGTAGGGCGCTTTTGCACTTTACAGATCTTGATGAATTCACTTAGGAAATTGTATGGATCTTCTCCCTTCTTGCCGTAGTACTTAGGGAGAACATTAAGCAGTCCAAGCTTAATCTCAATAGCAGTAGCAGCCGCCGGCATCCAGATCGGAGTTGGGGGGTCATCAGCTTCGTGGCTGGAGAGATCGCACAGTCTAGGATCGTTGTCTCCGGTGCCTTCGTCAGAACTCGAATAAACTGCCTCCTCACAATTGGTTTCTGCCTCTGATTCTGGTTCTGTTTGGGCAAACAGAGCCTCGTCAGCAGCGACAGCACTGGGTTTCTCCTCGACGAACTATTCCGTTCGAACAGTTAGGTTAGGTTGTGAATCCAGCAGCTCCAGTAGCTTCCTTGCCTTAGCCTCTTTCCCTAGTTTCTTTGCGGTTTTCTCGATCTCACAATCGTAGAGGAGGTTCGGTTTAGAAGATCTGCTCATAAACCAAAAGAAAAATGAAAAGAAAAATAGATCAAAAGGGAAAAGAATTCAATCAACACCGCTCCCCGGCAACGGCGCCAATTTGGTGGTCGTCGTATACCACCAAATAATTCCTGCAGAATTATCAAAATAAATTAGTATCGTGATAAGCAGGGTCGATCCCACAGAGAGCAGATAAAACCATTCAATTCCCTAAATCTATTAAATTTTGGTGTTGCCACCGCGCCTTAATTTTAAGAAGAATTAATTAAAACTAGGAATGCAATAACTCAAATAAAAACTATTCTTGGAATAAATCAATAAAAAGATAATTCGGCTCAAATAAATCCACACTAATTCAAAGCCCTGATCATCGACGCAATAATTAATTAATTCCTATTAACCAATTAGTTATAGGATACCGTGATACGCACTGACATACCTCAATTCCTACTTACTGTGTCGATAGACGGCTAGATACGCTAGTCCTGCCTATTTCCCTTATTAAAATATAACCTAGCTGGATACGCCAGTCTTAGATTTAATATTCTAATAGCATTAAGATGAAGGAACCCAATTTATATCAATTATCCTAGATACGCTAGTAATAATTAATATACCAATTAATTCCTACTACGAACACGGTAGCTTTATCACTAATCAGCCCTATTCCAACAATTACGGATTGGATGTGCTAATTGACTGTAATCCAATTTAATCTAAGTTGATCAGACTTAAATAAAATCAGAATTATCTTTAAACCCTAGGACTTAATCGGAATCAATAGAAACCAATTTTATACTCAATTAGGTCTCACAGATTAATAAATTAATGCTTCATTATTCTCGCCGAATTAAAAGCTTAGGTACTCATAATTGAAATAAAAACAATCAAATAAATAAAAGTAAACATGAAAATAATCAAACACAAATTAAACGAATAAATTGCAATCAAAGATAAAAATATTAACTGAGCGCGTCAAACCTAAAATAAAACTAACGAATTAAAACGAATTGAATTAAATCACAACTTGAAATTAAAAATAAATAAATCTTCTGCCACAACTTGGAATTCCAGCCGCCACTTTTCAATCCTCCAAAGCTAAACTAAACATAATTAAAACCTAACTAAAACTAAATGTAAAATAAACGTGCAAGGCATAAAATTAAAGGAATTAAAAGTGTGTAAACCAAAGTCAACTCCTAATTGCTAAATGGCGGCTATTTGGAAACAAAAATTAGGGAATTAAAACTCTCTTAAGCCACCGCCTCTCTAATCCCTACGGGCTTCGGCCCTTAATAAAATAAAATCCAAAATACTTAAAAATATGAGTTTTGGACTTAATTAAATTTGGAACAATTATCTTCAAGCCCAATCTCTAAATTTCCTCCATCTTTCATGCAATTCTTTACCAAAAATCTCGACTTTCACCATCTCTTTGCATCCACGAGCTTCCACTCTCCATCCATCTAATTCCTGCACCAAATGCCAACAACTTGGGTAATATCAAGGAAAAATCAATGGCAAACGACACGAAAATAAATAACTAAAACACACTCATCACTTATACTAGGTATTAGACATACCTAAATAATAAGCCCAAAACATAATTAAATCAGACCAAGCCCAAAAGCTTAAGAGATGAGATGGGACACCTACTTAAGGAGTTAAACCTTTATTGGGCCAAGCGGGGATCTACTAGCTTGAATAAAGTTTGGCCGCCCAGGGCTCGATTTTCTTATTCAGCCCAGAATAAAATCGAGACACAAGTATTTACTTATTCCACTAGAAAATTAATATTGATTTACCTCTTTACTCTTTAGGTGAGTCGGGGCTAGCATTAAACTTAATTAATCCCCGTGTTTAAGATATCCAATTAATATCCATTAATTAATTAATTCCTCTGATGTAACACCCCGTACTTTTCCTTATTAGTAATGGTGCCAAGACACTATTGAGAGTACTGAGATATTGAGATGTTAGATTTTTTATTATTTTAGATGAGACAGAGTTTCTTTACAGATAGAGATATGAGTTGTTAGAACCAATGACGGAGTTAGAAAGTGAATAGCTTTGAGAAGACGAGTTGAGTTAGAGATGCTGATAGAAATTGAGAATAGATTATATTTTATTTCTGGTACTGGATATAAAGTTATCGGAGAGATTGACTGTCCTATTAAGTTAATAGGAATAATGAGTTCGAAATAGAGTTGAGGAAAAGAGAGAAAGCCCCTGTAGAGAAGAGTCGATATGAGAGACGTTTCGTTTGTCAGTGAATGTCGATTTATTTTGAAGTGACGTTATGTGAGACTACTTGATTGATTGATTATGTGACTTTTTGTTACGTGTGCATTTATAATTGAGCGACTATGATTTTTCTTGAAAATGATAGCACGTGAGTTTTATTTTGGAACGAGATTTATTTTCATCGAGAAATCGAAAAGTGCCGATTTATAAAGAAATTTCTAACAATACGTTTCAAATTATTTTTATTAATTATTATTTATTTTTCCAAGAGATGACGTAAAATTTATTGAGTGAGTGCACTAATGTTTAGTGCTATTATTTTTAATTATGGTCACATGTGTAATTATGCTATAGTATGTCTTTAATTAGTAGTAACATTTCATGATTTAAAGTTACTACACTATTACTCTCACATTAATATTTTATTTCCTTAAGACATGTGCTAATTGCCAAGTGGGCAAGTGGATTAGAGTGTAGAGATTTGGAGAGACAAAGCATTAATTGGAGATCAAAGTGTATCTTAGCAAATCAAAGAAAATCCTCTCACTTCTCCCTCACACCTCACTTTCGCCCCTCTCTCTCTCTCCCTCACCTTTCTCTTTCCTCCATTGATCACCATTGGAGAAACCTTCCAAGCTTTCCTAAAATCACATCTATGCAATAATCCTTCACTAAATCAAGCCCTAAACACTTTCTATACTTGATTCAAAGAGATTAGTAGAGTTTTGAGCTTGAAGTTTAGAGAGAAGAAATTCTACTTTTCTTAACAATTCTTGAGTAAGTGTTAAATATCTCTAGATCTAATCATATTTGAGTTAGATATGTGTGTATATGCATGATTGAAGCAAGCAAACACCCCTTCGCCCCTTTTGTGAGATTTTCGAAAATAGGGAGTTTTTCCCCTTCAAAAATCTTTCTTGTTCTTTTCTTAAATTAGGATGAGAAATATGTTTAATGAGGTGTTTTGAGATGATTGATGTGTGTATTGCAAAGCTTGGTCTTGTGATGCAATTTTTTGCATAGTTTAGTTTGACTAAAAATTGGGAGATCTTGAGTTTATGGTTTGAATAATAAATTGATGATGAGTATGAGCTTATGTGATGATTAACATGGTAAATGATGGATTGGATTGATGATTGGAAGTGATGGATGGAATTTGGAATGAGTTAGTTTGATGAAAATTAGGTATATGTGTCTCTATGCTTTAAATGGTTGATTGATGATTTATGTACGTGATTAAGTGGCCTAAAATTATATATCTAAGGTGAGATTAATGTTTCATTTGCATTTGTGAAGTTTCAAAAAGTCTAGTTTATCGAAAATCGGGACTTTCATGTCTTTTGTGCTTTGGTTTAAGAAAACTCTTTTTGAGGCAGCTCTGGCCTCCGAGCTAACTATTCTGCTCTGCTCTGTCGAGTCCTTCTGCTATGCTCTGCCGAGCCATTCTGCTCTGCTCTGTCGAGTCATTCTGCTCTGCTCTGCCGAGTCATTCTGCTCTACTCTATCGAGTCATTCTGCTCTGCTCTGTCGAGTCATTCTGCTCTGCTCTGCTGAGCTATTCTGCTCTGCTCTGCCGAGCTATTCTGCTCTGCTCTGTCGAGCTATTCTGCTCTGGCGTCCGAGCTGATTCTGCTCTGACTGTTGAACTCACACTACTCTGGCTACCGAGTAATCTCTACTCTGGCCACCAAGCTGAGTCTAATGAGTCCAATGTTTATGTTTTGATGTTATTGAGCGTTATAAGAGTTTAATATGAGTTTTGAAGAGTTTTCATTAAAGAAGTATGGAGTTTGAGCATGTTTGCTTGTATGTTGAGTGTGGAGTCGTTTTGCAACCCTTTTGTACCTACTGTTTCGTGAGGTTATTGTTACCCAAACATCATGAAAATTTTATGATAAGTATATATGAGAGTCTTGAGCATACTGATAAAATTTCAAGCCTTTTCGGCAATGTTTACTTTTTTTCAGAAATCGAAATGTGAGATTGCTCAAAACGGCCGAATATGGTAGGCTGTAAGAGAATAGCCATATCTCTTAAACCACTTGGAGTTCTTCATCCTACTTTTTTTTAAATGAAACTAGACTTAAAGAGGTTTCCAATGATATGAGTTTGAACCCCAATAGAGTTCTGGAGTGAATCTGGTGAAGTCTTTAATTTGTGAAAACGCAAAATCATGTTTATTTGTGACATGTCTATGTGTGAACTTGGATGCTTATTGTGCTTATGCATGTCTATGTGCTTGATCTATTAGTCAAGTCCTTTTTGAATGTTAAGTCGAGAGTAGGATTTGTGATATAAGTATATACTTAGGAGATTAAGATGAGTGAAGTGTATATAGAAGATGAGTGACGGGATAACTTTGAGATAGGAATGGAGTCTTTAGTAAGCGAGTTTCTAACTAAGGGTTATTTTATCGCATGAACCTTCGATTCGGATGATGATATCTGAAGACAAGAGCAGAGGAAAGAAGTAGGTTGTCTCCATTCTATCAAGAGCTTGAGCTAAGTTTTCCAGGTGGGCATTAATTTGAGTATACGTATCGTACGAGCTTTTTAAACTGTTTTTATGATGATGTTATGAGTTTGATAAATGATTTGAGTTAAATGATGTTTTAAACTGTTTGACTTGCCAAGTTTTAATGATAAGTTGTATGTTACCCTCTACTGTTGAGATGAGACGAATTCGGTCCTGCCACAAGCGGGATTTTGTGCACAGAGGTGACTGCGAGCCATCTTCGGGTCGGCCGGTCACGGTACTTGAGAGGGAGGCCTACTCCTCAGTACCTTTAATGATGAGTTGTAGATGTGGTACATACTTGCTGAGTTTTTGACAGCTGTCGTTCTTATCGTTTATTTATGATGTCATGATTCTTAACTGCTTACACAGGCTCTTTTACGCTTAATCCCTGTGTGTTGCTGAGAAATGGGCAAGTTCAAATCTATAGCTCTAAGAACAACTTTTATTATTTTTCGGCATATGCCCGCTGAGTATTATGTACTCACGCCCAGCATGTATTTCTAAATGTGCAGGATAAGCAAGGAGCGAGAATGGCCTGGTGCTGGTGGGGGATTGTTTTGTTTGATGTATTTACTTTATCGCATTTCCTTTTTGTCGATAAAGTCTTGATGTGGAGTTACTTTGTCTTTGGATCAAGCAATTTACTCTCGGTTATATGTCTTCATACATATAATTGGTTCACCGTTTGCTACGATACTCTAAATAACATGTTTCCTTGTGAATATTTAGCTATACCCGCTTTGTATTTATCTTTGAGAATCCTGTTATTTTTGGAGTTATGATGATGATGACGATTGTACCTTGAGTTGATATTATGATGTTTTGCCTTAGCATGTTTTCATGTGAGCTTCCGCTTGATGTTCGATCTATTCTTCTTGTCTTTACCCATTCTTTTATTTAGTCGTATCGATACTCGGTCTACGCTATCACTGGCGCTAGGATCGGGCTGCGACAGATTGGTATCAGAGCAGTTCGTTTGCTCTGGGTCTATTGCTTGATTGAGTTGAACCAATGGTTGCTTTCATCTTTGAATAAGAGTACTAGTCCAAATTTGAATTCTTAGGCTAGTTTGAGAGTCAGTTCAAAATAAAACCCCAGCACCCCATCTCCTCTGGCTTACCGAGGTAAGAGTTAGTTGATGTTTCTTTATTGCTTTTATGCTGGGTACTGAGTTTGATTCACTAATGAGTTATGTATTGTTTTGATGGCGGAATTGTCTGAGATGATGGAATATGATATGAACCACTAGTTGAGGATTGTATCGAGAGATGTTGAGGCTAGTATAGCCGTCGCCCCATCGCACCAGACAAGAATGAGTATATTGATGATTGAGATATACCAAGTAAGTTCATATCCCCTTTTGAGAAACACAATGTTCTCTATTACAGGATGTAGCGTTTAGGAAAGGTGATGCGTCGATGGTTCGAAGATACTGGACCACGAGAGGGCGACACGCTTGGAGAGTTCTTAGCACTCTACTACCGACGTTAGCTCGGGACTATCCCATATGGAATTGATGAAGCAGAGTCCATTACCCACTGGATTCCACAGCTACCCCGAAATGGCAGGACTGGGCGGCTTCGCTAGTGCCGCAATATGTTGTGAGGACTAAGTTCAGATGGTTTGTGCGCGCATACTTTTGTGGATTCATAGCTACGCTTAGCTATCGCTACTTCGTGTTTGACGAGCCACCTTCACCGCTCTATGGAGTATTAGATGGACCAGTTTAGGAAGGAGAGATAGCGGTTGCACCCACACCTCCAGTTGACCCGATGTCGATGTTATTAGAGCCTGTTGTTTTAGATCCAGTTATCTTTTAGACATGGGTACCTATTCCCGAGGTGCCTGTTTATGGTCCGATGGTGGACACCGATGTCGAGGATGAGTCGAGCGACGACAGCATATACCGACTGATCGATGAGTACGAGATCGAGGAGACGGAGCCGAGCGAGGACATACTGATTGACGACGAGAGGGGAGATGACGGACGATGATCATGCTTACCTTATAGATGTGGATATATATATATATATATATATATATATATATATATATGTGTGTGTGTGTGTGTGTGTGTGTGTGTGTATAGTGATGCATAGTTGATATGTATGCTGATAGACAAGCATAGTATAGCGTGTATTAGTAGATAGTGTATATCTATAGACGCTTAGCACCTATGATGCCTGTATAGCTAGAGCATCATTATAGTATTAGGGTGGTTGAACAAAGGCCCCTACTTCTGCAAAGACCTCGAGAGAGAGGCAATTTTCCTTATATATATATGCCGATGACTAGAGAGCCTTTATATTCTATCAGAGCCTTGAGATTGATTTGATGCATGATGATAGACGAGTAATAGAGTTGACAAGAACTATGAGGTCACATGTGAGATGTAGAACTGAGTTGAGAGAAGAGAAGCAGAGGGACCAACAGTTGAGATAATACGAAGAGAGTTAGAGACTTCATTAGAATTATAGGGAGTATATCCAACATCGCAGTTTATTGACACGACACTGATAAGATGAATGTGTTAGGGAGACCTCAAGGGATGCATAGATACTATTGACCAATTGTACTTTGCAATAGAGGTACTTTCACTGGGACTGCGTTTATTGTCGCTAGATTAGTTTGTGAGAGCGGGCTTACATAGCCCCTATCCCATTATGATCATATTTCAATTATTTTGCATCCAATTGAGCTCATGCTGGAGCCGAGCTATTTGTGCTTGAGATAATTTTTCCAGATCCACTGTGTTCGAGCCTGAGCCGTTTGTGTTGGAGATCCTTACTCCTTACTTTGACAGTGGACAATTTATTCATTTTTCACTTAGTTGATTGTTCCTACTTCCAGTATTGATTTAGACCCATCATATCATATCCCAGTTTCTATTCTAGTTTCTGTTCTAGCATTTGATCTTACATTGATTGTAACTTCTTCATTTATTCTTGAGACAGCACTGGCTGTTATGGAATCATTCAATTACTTGAGCTCGTCTTGTATAGAGATCAGTCATTTTTATTCATCATATCCTATTCCCTACCACACCCGACAAGAGTTAGGGATGTCTAGGTAACTAGGATGGCATAGCAAGAATGATGATTCGTAGATAGATGATTTATGAGAGCAGTCGTATAGGATATAAATATTACGGGACGATCACAACTATCCTACCATGGATCTTCTTTTATTAGCCACCTATGCAGAAGGCTAACCCTTTCGAGGATGAGAAGAAGCGATGCTAAGCCAGAGCAGGCAATAGCAGACTCTGAGAAGGATCGAGATGACGGTTTGGAGCAGATAATGTATTCCACGATAGCAGACTAAGATGATGACTAGTATAGATGTAGCATCGTAGTAGTATTAGGGGATGTTTTGTTGTTTTTATGCCCCGTAATTTGCGAGAATTCTCGAATGAGGAAATTTTCTTATATATATATATATGGTGATGACCAGAGGGTCTTTATTTTTGAGTAGAGCTTTGATCCGATATTGCGATGATAGACGTGAACGATGTCTTTGACATTGAGTTATGAGAATTGTGGAAATAGTATGATGTTGAGTAGTAGTCCTATGATTTGTAAGTTATGAGGATTAGTTCTAAGGTTGATATACGTTTCCTTAGACTGCCGCCGAGAAAGAAAAATAAAAACTGGAAGAAGAAAGAAATGGAGTTTGTTAATTCGAAGTAAAGCAATAAAACTGCCAGCAAAGTGGAAACGGAGGAAGACCGAGTCAGACTCAGTCGCAACTCAAAGCAAAGGAGGGAATCCTACAGCTACCGCCACCACAGCGACAATAGCCAGCCTATCGACCACGCCAGTCAGGAAGGCAGCAACCAGCCCCGCAGGCAAATCAGCCACATCATCAAAAAGTGCTTGCGCTCAAGCAGAAGGCACCGAACAAGAGTCGGGGAAATTTAGCAGGTATTGGCGAGTTGAAAAGTGTACCCATAGTGATATTATTTTATACTAGAGCATCGCATTCTTTTATCTCCCATACTTGTGTCGATACATTGGAACTGAACATAGAGCCTGCTCCACAACATCTAAGAGTAACCACACCCATAGGCAGAACTAGTACGGTTTCACACATATGCCCTAACTTAGGATTCGAGTTAGGATCGATTAAGCTTAAGGCTAGAAACCTGAGATTGATGCTTTTGTGGCACTTGGACATAATTTTGGGAATGGATTGGTTAGAGAAAAACCATGCGACGATACAATGCAAGGAGAGACGAATATCATTCCAGCCTCCTGGCCAAGAATCTACTTCCTTCATTGGTATTGAGGGAAAATAGAAGAAGACGCTCATAATCTCGGTGCTGCGAGCCAGGAAGCTCTTACAAAGAAAGGATACAACCGCGTACGTTGTATATCTAAACCAGAGTGAGGAGCCTAAGGCGAATATAGACGACGTGCCAGTCGTGCAAAATTATGAAGACATAGATGACGTTTTATCGAAATTACCACCGGGTCGTCAACTTGAGTTACGATCGGGCTCGAGACCCGAAACCCATGTCCCCGTATTTTATTCGATCTAGTGTTTCCCCACGAAGAGCACCAGTTCTCTTCGTTAAGAAGAAGAGTAGCAGTATGAGACTACGCATCGATTAGCGAGAGCTGAATGAGGCAACGTTGAAGAATAAATATTCGTTACCCCGAATCGATGACCTATTCGTCCAACTACAAGGAGCAAATACGTTTTCAAAGATCGACTTGAGAACAGGATACCAATAACAGAGAATACAATCGGAAGATATTCCAAAGATGATGTTTCGTACGCGATATGGCATCGCTATAAATTCGAAGATATTTGGAAGATGTGCCTGTTTAGATTAATGAATGCCCCTGCCATGTTCATGGACCTCATGAACCAAGTTTTTCCACGACTACCTAGATAGGTTCGTGTTAGTTTTTAGAGACGATGTTTTGATTTACTCGAGGAGTAAACAAGAACGTGAAGAATATTTAAGGATCGTATCGAAGGAGTTACGAGCTGAGAAGCTTTATGCTAAGTTTAGCAAATGTATGTTTTAGCTTGAGGAAGTTAATTTCTAGGCCATATTATTTGTGACATGTCTATGTGTGAACTTGTATGCTTATTGTGCTTATGCATGTCTATGTGCTTGATTGCTATTAGTCAAGTCCCTTTTTAATGTTAAATTGAGAGTAGGATTTGTGATATAAGTATATACTTAGGAGATTAAGATGAGTGAAGTGTATATAGAAGATGAGTGACGGGATAACTTTGAGATAGGAATGGAGTCTTTAGTAAGCGAGTTTCTAACCAAGGGTTATTTTATCGCATGAACCTTCGATTCGGATGATGATATCTGAAGACAAGAGCAGAGGAAAGAAGTAGGTTGTCTCCATTCTATCAAGAGCTTGAGCTAAGTTTTCCAGGTGGGCATTAATTTGAGTATACGTATCGTACGAGCTTTCTAAACTATTTTTATGATGATGTTATGAGTTTGATAAATGATTTGAGTTAAATGATGTTTTAAACTGTTTGACTTGCCAAGTTTTAATGATAAGTTGTATGTTACCCTCTACTGTTGAGATGAGACGAATTCGGTCCTGCCACAAGCGGGATTTTGTGCACAGAGGTGACTGCGAGCCATCTTCGGGTCGGCCGGTCACGGTACTTGAGAGGGAGGCCTACTCCTCAGTACCTTTAATGATGAGTTGTAGATGTGGTACATACTTGCTGAGTTTTTGACAGCTGTCGTTCTTATCGTTTATTTATGATGTCATGATTCTTAACTGCTTACACAGGCTCTTTTACGCTTAATCCCTGTGTGTTGCTGAGAAATGGGCAAGTTCAAATCTATAGCTCTAAGAACAACTTTTATTATTTTTCGGCATATGCCCGCTGAGTATTATGTACTCACGCCCAGCATGTATTTCTAAATGTGCAGGATAAGCAAGGAGCGAGAATGGCCTGGTGCTGGTGGGGGATTGTTTTGTTTGATGTATTTACTTTATCGCATTTCCTTTTTGTCGATAAAGTCTTGATGTGGAGTTACTTTGTGTTTGGATCAAGCAATTTACTCTCGGTTATGTGTCTTCATACATATAATTGGTTCACCTTTTGTTGCGATACTCTGAATAACATGTTTCCTTGTGAATATTTAGCTATACCCGCTTTGTATTTGTCTTTGAGAATCCTGTTAGTTTTGGAGTTATGATGATGATGACGATTGTACCTTGAGTTGATATTATGATGTTTTGCCTTAGCATGTTTTCATGTGAGCTTCCACTTGATGTTCGATCTATTCTTCTTGTCTTTACCCATTCTTTTATTTAGTCGTATCGATACTCGGTCTACGCTATCATTGGCGCTGGGATCGGGCTGCGACATCTGACGATCAATTAATTAATTAATTAGTCGTTTAATTATAAACGACATCTCGAGTGCTACCACTTAAACTTATTATCGTATCGGAACTAATTCCACCTGCAGGGTTTAATACGATAAACTTATTAAGTTCCTCAAGAGGATATTATCATCCTGTTATTAGCAGGACATGGACCCTTATTGCGATATAATCACATGTCAAATAATAATTGGTATCACCCAAAGTATCAAGTATATTGAGTTTCAAGAGAACTCTCACCCATGATAAATCAAAGCAATAGTCAATATATTATTTACACCGATTAATCCAACTAACGTTAAGATTATTTAAGTCACCGAGATCTTGATTCTTAAATACACGAAGGTACTAGCATAAATAAATAGCCAAGACAAACTATTTATCCATTTATGCTACAATCTAAACCAGCAACTCGTCCATAGTTGCCTCGATTGTGAAGTCAATTTATATCTCAACTTTTTCCAATTATATGATCTTTTGTGATCTACAACACACCATATAATCTATAGTATGAAATAAATTGGACTATAATAGGATTATGCAATAACAATATTTCAGATAGAAGAATCACAGTGAACAAAGAAATCAATGTATACAAGCATAAAATCTTGCTTTCAGTATACAACCCTTCAGAAGGACAATGACTTTCAAGATACTTATAAACTACGTACTCATTTACCCATGAATTGATACTTGCAACCCTTACTTTAGATTGCTATAATTATTGTGGGTTCTCTTCTACATTGAAATATTGTAATATAAATCTGAATTTATGCCAACCACACAAATAATCTTTGTGCCACTATTTAATCAGAAATACTCCCATGTGTCTGTTCGTGTTTTTGGATTTTCCTTTTTCAATTGAGATCAACTCTCTTTCTATGTATTGTCACTTTGTCAACCAGAAAATAAAACTGAGGGTGTTATTATTTGCTATTTTGTTATCACCATCCTATTTGCACATTATTTTTCTGGAACAAATTGACTATGCTGATTAGTTTACTAGTCTTACATACATATATGAGACGAATGTAAAGCAAATTAAATAAAAACATTGATCACCAAGCATAATAACGCTTCGACATGATTGTAAATGACAATTTCATAGGATATAAGACACTGGAAAAATATAGCATAAATCTCAACTTTGCTAAATACTAATTAACAAATTGATTTTTTGTTTATTGGATTGTCCCCAAAAAAATATACTTCATCCGTTCGCGATATCGTTTTCACATTTTCTATTTCGATTTGTCTGCGATATCATTTCTACTTCTATTTATAGTTGTAGGGTCCACATAACACTTTATTATCTTATTTTTTTATTTTCATATTTATTGTGGGACCCAAACTCCACTCACTATAATATCTACTATTTATTATTATCCATCACTTTTCTTAAAACTCGCAACGATATCGCGGACACTGGGAGTATTCAATTTTCTGAGAAAAATCTTTTAGCTTATGAAAAATCAATCTAACTAGTATAGTATATGATATTTTTGAACTTATCCCGTTGTTATGGAATTCCGTGAGGAATTTCTTCGAATTCAGAATGGAATGAAAAAGACGAAATTGACCTCGACGCACCGGAAAGAAGCACAAATAGACAAATCCAACAAACAGCCATCCATAATATTTATTCTCTTTTGTTTCCGCATACTCCTCCGCCACATCTTGTGCTTAAATGCTCTCAAAATTCTGAAGCAAACTTGCCATGGATTCTCCGCCTGCTCTCGACGACACGAAACCGGAGCCGCACTCTCCGCCGCCTACCACTTCCAAGAGCGGCGTTAGACCCTACATTAGGTCTAAAACGCCGCGGTTGAGATGGACGAATGATCTTCACAAATCCTTTATCAACGCCGTCGACCGCCTAGGCGGAGGAGATAGTAAGAAATGTTCTTTTCTTTGATTTTGTTAAGGGATAATAATAGTATGTAAATTACTAAGACTCTCACCACATTTTGCTTCTACACACTAACTTCAAATTTTGTAATAATTGAACTTTTAAATATATTCATCTGATTTTGCTAACGAATTGGGTTGCAGCTCAATCTAATTTCATAACATGGCCGTCTGAAAATCCGAGGTGGCTAAATCGGAACGCCATTGGTTCTTACCCGTAAACTAATAAAATCTAAGTTTTGTTTTGGCAACTAAATCGCGACTAATTAATTCATTATTCGTTAGTAAAATCAAATTAATTTTAATTTCAGTAAATGTAAGACATATTTTTAAGTTGGTGTACTAAAACATATGTATTCATTTAGTTAATCAATTAATTGCATGTGCATGAACATCAAAATGGTACGTGTTTTTCACTTTCTTAACTTTCATAAAACCAAGTAAGAACGAGTCATTTATATTTTCATTGGTGAAAAATAATTAATTTAATTTTGGTGATAGGGGCGACTCCGAAAATGGTGTTGGAGTTTATGAATGTGAAGGGGTTGACTATAACGCATATCAAGAGCCATCTTCAGGTTGAAGACAAAACCCTTTGATAGAATTTTTTGCGAAAATGACGTAATCTCTTAAATTCTTTAGAATGAATTATATATTTATTTTTAAGGTACGTTTCATTTAATAGTTTATCTCATTCTTTCTGTCACGGACAGATGTACAGGAGCGTGAAGCATGAGAAAATCATAAAAGGTATGCAAATGCTAATACTTCCACATGTATTAAAGGCCTCATCTACTTCCTACATTTAATAATTTTCTAACCAATAATAATATGTATTTTTAAATTAGAATTGTTATTAGGGTTAATAGCCAGAAAATGCACTGACTATTTTCAAATTTGCATATTGCACATGACTTTAAAAATTAGCCCCATAATACATCACCTTTCAATTTGATTGCAAATTGCACATGCGTTGACCACCACCTTCATCGGTGGTGATGTGGCTATCGGATTTTGTTGACGTGGACGATTTTCCGATGTAGGAATACGACGTCATTTTGTTGTTACATTACAACATCCAAAACGACGTCGTTTCGTGAGTATAACTAAAAAAAATAAAAATAAATAAAAAGAAGAAATTTGGGTCTTCTTCTCCCGAGCAATTGCCGACTCACCGACTCGTCGAGATCCATCCGCCTTCATCTTCCATCTCCGACTCGCCAAGATCCATCCACCGCCTCACCGCCACCCTCCATCCTCCATCTCCGCCTCTTTCCCTGAACAATGGTTGACCAATTTGTGCATTAGGGCTTTCGTGAGATTTGGAACTGTAATTAGAAATTCTGCAAATCTGGCAAACGAAATTAGGGCTGCCGCTAATCGATTTCTCATCTCCATCGACAGCCAGCAGGAAATTCGCGCCACCCCGACGCCACTCACACTTCGAGGCATGTCTCCGCCCCTAGACACCTGAGAACTCTCACACACAACGCACCACCTCAGGCCGCCGTTTAAATTAGCCAAACGACATAGCCATCGGCCATGTCTCCGCCCTTAGATCCCCAATCCAGACGCCACCCCTTCGATTCCCGCGACCGCGGTCTGTGGCTTCACACCTCGAGGCATGTCTCCGCACCTAGATCCCCAATCCAGGCACTATCACCGGGAGAAAAGAGGAGGCGCGGTGGCTGGGGTCATCGGAGTTGGGGCTAGGCTCTTGCAGGCAGCGGCGCTGTTTGTGTGTGTCACCGGTAGAGAAGAGAGGGAGATGAGGCGGCGGCTTGGTGGCTGGGGCCATCGGAGGATTAGGGCATGCTTATTAGGGGGACCGATTGTGTTAAATTGATAATTTTAATTAGAAGTAAAAAGACGACGTCGTTTTTTACAGTTGTATAGTCCGCATGTAAAAAATAGCCACGTCATATGCCATGTAATTGCCACATAATCACCGGTCAAACTTAAGCCTAACCGGAAAAGCCGCCGTGTGCAATTTGCAATCAAATTGAAAGGTGATGTATTATGGGGCTAATTTTTAAGGTCATGTGCAATATGCAAATTTGAAAATAGTTCGTGTATTTTTCGGCTCTTAACCCTTGTTATTAATGTATGTTCTATCGTCCAAACAAAAGAGAAAATAGATTATTTTAGAGCTAACATAACGTAGAAAGATTATTGTGCCATTAAAACGAACTACACAAAGATTAAAAATGTTCCGAGCTATATATAATCATAAGTCTATAACTAAATCAACATTTTCACAGAAATGTCCAAAGCCATACATATATAATAGCTGATCCAACAAAATATCCCAATTCAATTTATGATCGTATTAAAAAAAAAAAAAAAAAACCAACTCTCGGGCTGTTAAACGACTTTCTTTTGATGCAAGCTCATTTTGATCAATATACTTTTGTTAAAATTCACTGAACGTCTGACAACCCATGTAAACCAAAAATTAAATTTTGAGACATTTTGTTAGTTTTATGATTTTTAGGTTATTTTTTTTTGTAATTATGTAGAGATATTTCTTTCAAAATGTAATTAATAATTAGGATAATAAAGTGAACTTTTTTTCTTTAAATTATTTAGAAGCATATTACTTAATATATTGTCATTGAAATGTATGTCTAAACTAATTATTGAGAAAGTATTTATTAATTAAATGAGACGGCGGACCATAACTTTTCGGTTTGAATCATACGTCTCAATATTTTTGTATTCCACCCGTACGTGTTTCACTATATATAATTAAAATCATTATTTGAATAATATTTATAATATCAATATATTGTTATTGATTAATTATGTCAAGAGTCCAGACTCTCGATCGAAAGCATTCATTTATTAAAGAGCTGGTCTTGGTACAACTGGTTGTACCGTATAATCTGGGTGCACCTTTACTTGCATCCTGACCCGAACTCGCCTTTTGATTCAAACCGTATAAATGACACTATTCGGTTATACAAATGACACTGCTTGTAATTGACATTATTTGATTATACAAATGACACTGCGTATTGATGACAATACAACATTATAAATGACACTGTGTATCATTGACACTATTCGATTATACAACCGACACTAATCGTGTAAATGACACTATTCGATTATACAAATAACACTGCATATAATTGACATTATTCTGTTATAGAAATGACACTATAACATTTTAAAATGTCACAATGTCATTTGTATAATCGAATAGTGTCAATTATAAACAATATCATTTGTATAATTGAATAGTGTCAATTATAGGTAGTGTCATTTGTATAAACGAATAATGTCATTTATACGGTTTGAGTCAGGATGCAGGTCAGAGTGCAGTCCGATTGTACGATACAACAAATTCTACCCAAATTTTTGTGTTTATTAAAAATGAGAAGCATATTCAAATTCGATCGGATCTATCCCAACATTTATGCAATGTCCTACTACTACTACTACTACTACTAATAATAATAATAATAATAATATAATAATTATTATTAAAATAAGTTCTAAGTAGTACTAGTATTTTTTTATTACTAGACATAGAGTTTATAATCAAAATTTTATATACTGTAATGCAGTAATCAATTTTATTGATAAATTATTAATTTCAAAATTAAAAGAAAATACTAAAAAAATAATTCCTAATTAACTATACAAAATTAAACTAAAATAAAAAATCAATTAATTTTTGTTTTTGATAAAACTAAAAAATTAAAAGTGAACATGAAAGAGTAGGATAGATGATGATCCAAGGAATAAATATATAGAGGCCTTTAGCCTTCTGTAAACACAAAACTACGTATATGCATGAATACCAAAACGCATAATATATATGTATATAATTTATTACTTTCTTCGTCCACGAAAAATAGTACTCCCTCCGTCCGCCAAAAGTATTCCACTTTGGCTGGGCACGGAGTTTAATAAAATGTGTGATGATGTTGATGTAGTGGAGAAAGGGCCCCACCACTTTTTGAGATGTGTGGTTGAGATTGAATTTGAGGTGGGTTTTTTGTAAATAAAGAGTGTTTGTAAGGATAAAATATAAAGATGGATGGTGGGACCATGGCTTAAAAAGGAAAGTGGAATACTTTTTGCGGACGCCAAATATAGTAATTGTGGAATACTTTTGGCGGACGGAAGGAGTATCATTTGGGAATCAGCACAGATTTTAAGAAAGTAGGTGTAAGTGGAGTAAAAGTAAATTTATAAATGTAGTGCTAATGTCACTTTTAAAATTCCTTAATCCCAAATTAATTTTTGTTGGCAATAATTTTAACTTTAATAAAATTGTTCAATTATTTTTTTAACACTTAAAATTTTCATCTTAATTCAAGTTTAATTTCAGACTTCATTTTAATTCAAGTAAAATTTCAGACTTCTTGCTAAATTAATTCAAGTTTAATTTCAGAATTCAAGTTAAATTTCAGACTTCTTGCTAAATTAATTCAAGTTTAATTTCAGAATTCAAGTTTAATTAAAATGGAAGAAATGAAGGGAGGGTTTAATTAAGGAAGAAAGTTGACATGTAAAAAATGAAAGAGATGCTGTTAAGAAACGCTGTTAAGAAATGGAAGAAATGGAATTGGCAGGCCCTCCCGGTTTCCCCTCTCGGAAATTTCTGGGACCACCTCCACCTCCGAGAGGTAATTGGGCAAACCAGGGGCATTTTCAAAAGGAGAAGGCCATTGGACTTCTTTCTTCAAATAATGTTATTGTTTCTACTGATTTGGGCAAGGAGTTGGTTCTGGATGAGGATGTTATGATTGTGGAAACCCCTGCTGGTACTTCTACCGGTAGGAAACTGCCCTCTTCACTTTCACCTTTGAAGGAGATGCTTAGCGAGGAAAAGACAATGGCGACCCATGATTCGGAGGTTCATCTTCAAAGTAGCTCTCCATCTACATCCAAACAACAGGAACCTCAGTCGCCAAAGCAAACATATTCCCCCCAAAAGACTTCGACTAACTCACCTTCCCCAGCGAAGTCCAAGACTAATCCTCGGGGGAAAAGTTGGAGGAGAATGGCTCGAATCTTGCGTCCTGATTCAAAATTGATTAATAAGACAGCGGGACTTTGGGCTATCAACACATCTGGCATTAAGCGTCATGGAGTCACGGAAGTTTCTGAAAATCAAAAGAAACTGAAACTTGCTCAACAGGGGCCTTTTATCCAGGAGACCAAGTCACTCAATGAAGTTGTTACGGCGGCGGCTGCGGAGCAGCCCCGCCGATCATTATGAATGTCTTGAGCTGGAATGCACGGGGGTTGGGGAGTCCCCGTGCACTCCACGAGTTACGCCGGCTGATTGCCGGATCTTCCCCCACTGTTCTTTTTCTTTGCGAGACTAAAGTTAATACTTATAAAGCGAAATGGTGGCGAACTTCTCTTCAGTTCGAGGGGCAGTTTGTGGTCGACTCTCATGGGGCTAGTGGGGGTCTAGTGTTGCTTTCCTTGCTCTGTTAGCATCACCAATATTTCTTCGGGGCACATTGATTGTGTGATTAAGACTAATAATTTTTTGTGGCGTTTCACTGGTTTTTATGGAAATCCGGATGTTCAAAAACGACATCATTCTTGGACTTTGCTCAAGCGTCTTGCTTGCTGTTCCAATATGGATATTCCATGGGTGGTGGGTGGAGATTTTAATGAAGTTACTGCCCGAGCAGAGTGTTGTGAACGCAGCCGAAGACCTTGGGCCCAAATGCGTGATTTCAATCTGTGTCTTCAATTTTGTGGGCTGAAATCCATCTTTTGTGAGGCTCCTTTTACTTGGTACAACCAGAGGAAAGGTGATGATGCACGCTTTTGCAAGCTTGACCGCTTCTTATGCAACCGTCAAGCGGATGATTTTTTTGCTGTCCGGGAGGTTCATGCTCTGGATCCGCATGGCTCGGATCACCGACCTTTGTTGCTCACCCTTGTTGACAATCAAGAACAGGTGGAAGCAGGTAATGGCTATAAACGGTTCTTTTTTGAACAAAAATGGCTTCTGGAGAAGTCCTTCGGTGCTGATCTTCTTGTGAATTGGACTAATTCTTTTGGGAGTCCCCTGCACGTGAAGTTGGCTGACTGCCAGAGTTATCTTTCGGATTGGGCTAAGGACAAGTTTGATTTTTTATCCCAGAAGATTTTTGAGCTTCGAAAGAAACGACAACACCTTCTTAATAAGTCCTCTCGTTCCAAGAACTTTTCTTCAGAGTTTGGCAGAATCACTAAAGATCTTGAGAAACTTATGGAAGCTGATGAGATACATTGGAAGCAACGATCTCGAGCTAATTGGCTTGGGCTAGGAGATCGAAATACCAAATACTTCCATGCTTTTGCTAGTAAACGGAAAAAAAAGAATTCTATTACGTCTTTATTTAACTCTGAGGGAGTTGAGGTTAAAAAAGAGAATGAAATGGCGTTTGTTGTCAAGGATTTCTTTGCGGACCTTTTCTGCTCCAGTCAACCTGACTCTCTTTGCATCGACGATGTCACTAACTCCTGCTCCTCTTTCCTTGGCGAGGGATCTCGAACTGAACTGGACTGCCCTTTTTCAGCCGAAGAGGTTCGAAAGGCTCTTTTCCAGATGAACCCTCACAAGGCTCCGGGCCCAGATGGCTTTCTCCCGTTCTTCTTTCAGAAGTTCTGGGGCGAGATTGGTGAGAACATTACTAATGACGTCCTTCAAGTTCTTAATGGACAGACGAGCATTCGCCATTGGAATAAAACTTTGATCGTTTTGATCCCAAAAACACGAAAGCCAAAGGAAATGAGATTTTTCCGACCGATCAGCCTATGTAATACTTCCTACAAGATGGTGGCTAAGGTTCTTGCTAATCGACTTCGCAAGGTTCTCAACGAAGTGATCGATGAATCACAGAGTGCCTTCATTCCCGGGCGCCTCATCTCGGATAACATCATTTTGGGCTATGAGTGGATGCACTGGATTCGAAACAAGAAACAAGGGGCGGAAAGTTTTGCTGCGGCTAAGCTCGATATGAGCAAAGCGTTTGATAGGGTGGAGTGGAATTTCTTACGAGCTATGATGGTGGTGCTCCGCTTTCCTCTTCATTTGATCGACCTTGTCATGCAATGTATTGGTACCGTTCAATTCTCTTTTGTGATCAATAGCAAGGTTTATGGATCTCTTTCCCCTTCCCGAGGTTTGCGGCAGGGCTGCCCACTTTCACCTTTAGCCCTAATGCTTCGCTTGTTGATATCCAAAGGGTGACGTCTTCTCTTGGCATCTCTGAGACAGCTGGCCACGCAGTTTACTTAGGCCTCCCCACTTTCATTCCTCGTCAAAAGAAGCTCCACTTCAACTATCTCCGTGATCGGGTGGTTAAAAAAATCCAAGGATGGGACCACAAATTCTTCTCTTCGGGTGGTAAGGAGACCCTTATTAAATCAGTGATTCAATCTATTCCGACGTATACTATGACTTGTTTCAGAATTCCGATCGGAGTTTGCATGGATAT
This sequence comes from Salvia miltiorrhiza, assembly GCF_028751815.1. Taxonomy (NCBI): domain Eukaryota; kingdom Viridiplantae; phylum Streptophyta; class Magnoliopsida; order Lamiales; family Lamiaceae; genus Salvia; species Salvia miltiorrhiza. The sequence goes on from NC_080388.1 coordinate 11,761,735, forward strand.
TGAAAAAGCATGCGCCCATTTTTGGTGGGGGGATACAGATGATAACCGGAAAATGCATTGGGCGCGTTGGGAGAAGCTGTGCCAACAAAAATCTAAGGGTGGCATTGGCTTTAGACGCCTAGCCCCTTCAATCAGTCGCTTCTTGCGAAGCAGGTCTGGAGACTTATTAAGCACCCGACCTCTCTTCTTGCTCGTGTCTTAAAGCAGCGTTACTTCCGTGAGTGCGATATTATGGACGCACAAATTTCGCCAAACTGTTCCTACGTGTGGCGTTCTATCTGTTGGGGACGAGAACTTCTTAAATCTGGGTTAAGGTGGAAGATTGGTTCTGGAGAGAATGTATCGGCCTTCACAGATAAATGGATTCCAAGAATGGGGGTATGGCAGTCCACCTCCACGGAAGTTTTGCCCGAGAATATGAAAGTGATGGATTTCATTGAACCCGCTGGAACTTGGGATAAGGCGAAGCTTGAGGAGTTCTTCCCTTTTCACGTGGTGCACGCTATCTGTTCGATTGAAATCCCGAGAGAAAGAAAGGAAGACTCTCGTTTCTGGGCTTTTGATGAGAAAGGCCGTTTTGGGGTGAAGTCCGGATATCTCTGTGCTGTTAACTTCTATCAACCTCATGAAGCTTCTTCGCGCGTGGATATGAGCAAATGGTGGAAACATTTTTGGGCTCTGCATCTTCCTCCCAAAGTCTTACACTTTGCTTGGCGTGCCATCCATGATTCGATCCCGGTTAATGCCAATCTCGCAAAGCACCATGTTCCGACAACTGCTATCTGTTTTTGGTGTAAAGCTGATTGGGGATCAACCTGCCATTGCTTACTCTGGTGTGAACAAGTGCGTGATGCTTGGAAATGTACAGTTTTTTGGAATACTCTCAAGCCTTTTAGAAAGTTGTCCTTACTGGATCTTTTTTTTGTGGTGGCGGATCGTTGTGGTGAAGAGGGGTTACACAGATGGATCTTCTTTCTCTGGTTAGCTTGGAAGTTTTTGTGTGAGTTAAAGCATGGGAAACGAGGGGAGCATGACTGTCTAAAATTGGAAGAGGGGTCTCGCATGTTGGAGACGTACCAAAAAACGAGAGCGCAGGTGCTTATTGAGCATCGTCTTCTGCCTCGGGAGGGTGAACAGCGCTGGTCTTCCCCTCCACCAAACTTGATTCGGGTGGACGTCGATGTTGCTTTCCATGAGGATGGTTCTCGCATTGGTGTTGGTTTTATTTTGCGGAACTCTTCGGGCCAACCAGTGGCAGCGGGTGCTCAAAAGATTGGTTTCACACCAACGGTGCTGTTAGCTGAGTTACACGCTCTTTTGTTGGCTGTGGGCTTTTGTTTTGAACACGATACGGGTCCGGTTATCATGTTTACTGATTCTCTCCTTGCTATCCATGTTCTTCAAGACTCACACCACGGCTCCGAGTCCCTTTGCGATGAGCTTTGGGATGCTTTTGCTCATGCGCGTCAGGTTGTTGTTGTTGATTTTCTTCACGCTCGTCGTGAAGCTAATAGAGCAGCTCATGAGCTTGCTCGTTTCTCTTTGTCTTGTTTGGATGTAATTGTTTGGAAGGCCGATTATCCTTATTGGCTTCTAGACATTGTTGTTTCCGATTTGGGTTAATATATCACAAGTTTTTCTTTCAAAAAAAAAAGAAATGGAAGAAATGGCGGGAGGGTTTAATTTCAGAATTTCGAGTTTAGCAAAAATGGAAGAAATGCTGTTAAGTTAACCGAATTATGTATGGGGGAGGATTTATTGTTATGTAAATGGGGGAGGGTTTATTATGCAATAGTTTAGAATTTAATTAAAGAATAAAGTAGGGTGCTTAGCATTTATTGTGGTGGGTCCATAAATGGCAAATAAAGTAAATATAGAAGTAAAATAAAGGTAAAATTGTCAATAAAGTAAAACATGACTATTTCTAGTGGACAATAAAAAGAGGAGAAACAAGTCTACTTTTCATGGACGAAGGGAGTACCATTTATCAAAAGATGCATGATCATATATGTAATAATATATTGCTTTATACACAAAAATGTATGAGAAACTCTATCCATATGTTGTTTTATAGATTATTCCTATTTCAATTTTTGCGTACACGTACAAATATATGATTTCAAAATACAAGTATTAATGTTTCTTATACGTATAACGATTATATATGCAGAAGCTACATTTACAAACAAAAAGAAACTGCTGCAAGCTACTCCATCACAACAAAACCATAATCTACACAATTCGCATTCCATTAGGCCGATTCACCACAGCTGCAACTGCGGATTTCTAAGTAAAGATCTACTTAATCAAGACCTATCCACCTTCAATATTCTTGAGACGAATAGATATCCTCCAAAATGGTATTAATTGTACAATTATATTTTTCCTCGAAAATTAATCATTGAGTTACTTAATCAACTATGCTAAGTCTTGATCATATGCAGGCACGAAGTGAAACTGAATCAGATGGAATTCAACCGAGGTTTCAATCACTCTGTCGTGCTCAAGGATTCCCTCACCAGATCCGAACCACCTTCGAATAATGTTAGTGATTCGAATCCTCGTATGCTGTACGTTACTTACTTGGATAGCATAGGGATAATATAATTGCGTCTAAATATACAAACTTTCATCTAATTTTAGTTTTGCATTTGAATTAAAAGTTCTGCCTCCATATACGAGAACTTTTAAGTATTTTGATTTTTCACAAGGCTATCAATTTTTGATGAATTAATGTCATCGCAGCTAATTGAAGTGGCAAATTAATATCATCGTAGATATACGACTATATTGTGTAATAGTATATTGATCATTTAAGCTAAGTAGACATTTTAGGGGTCCACCTTAACATTATATTAAATTGAGGACATATATTGAGATATTTCGAAAAATTAAAAGTTCGTATGTATTTGGAGATAGTATTTTTAGTTCATGTGTAAAACCAATTGAATCATATTAGTGTATTTAGGAGCAATTATCCGTACTTTTATACATATCCATATGTTTTTGAAAAATATTTATTCATATTTTCAGATGTGCGAGGAGAAGTCGAAAGCTATTGGGGAATCTGAAGCTTACAAAGATGCAAATGACATCTCTCTTGAACTAAGACTTGGTTAATTGAGTCGAATATTTGTCATTTTGATCGAATTCGCTACCATCCAACGTTTAATTGCTTTCAATGTCGAAAGATTGTTTCTCTAATTATAAAGGGAATTAGATTGTGAACTGCCTTGCCAGTTGCCATTATTTCTTTATATGCAGGCAAAAGTGCATGTCGTAGAGTTTAAATCGGATAAGTCAAGGTTAGATATTCTCCCCCTTTTTCCAATAAATAAATAATTTTAAAAATACCGTAACAACGAATTCAAATTTTAAACATTGAGCTTCAAATGGCTAATTTCTTTTATTGTTTCATTCACTCACTATTACATAAAATGATATCATTTCGTGTATTGCATAAGCCATGAGATCATTATATATACAGACTGAGGTTGTTAAAGGAAGATAAAATTATGCATTTAAGATTCTTTATTGTCAATTTTTAAGATATATATCTCATAAGTACAATATATTTCGGAAGATAATCAAGCATAATTTTTTAAATAAATGCCAAATAAAGACATTTTAGTCCACTAATTAATCCAAATATGGATTAAATATCAATTTGAATTCCATGAAATAATATAATTACAATTGGGCCAAAGTTAAACTGAAACCTATTAACAAGTCCAGCAGCTTAATTAATGTAGGCCCACCGCCCACGCCTACTATCTCTCAAACATTTTTTCCTCTTTCTTTCTCGCTTCCAATAAAACAAAAATCCCTCAACTCTCTCATTCTTGAGCTACTGTTCTTCAACTGTCGAAAGAGAAGCAACCCAAAGAGAAACAAGCAGTTGTTGAAAATATATATCAAAAAAGAACAAGAAAAAAGATAGAGCTGAGGCTGAATCATTGCAAAGAGCATATAATTGCATATCTAAAATACATTTTAATAAAATACTATCTAAATTTACAATAAAATAACACCAACATAGATAAATCTATAATTAAAAGTATACCCCAAGAGGATACCAAGCGGTACGACCTCCTGTGTGTGAACAATGAGGTCTCGGGTTCAAACCCCATTGCTCCCCTTCCCCAACTCCCCCAAGTCAAAAAAAAAAATAACATTACAATACACTAGCATATTTAAAATACATACCACCTAAATATTTTGAAATACCAACATTCTGTTGGAATATAAGTATATATATAATGGAGAATTTATTTAATTGGTAGGAGGAAATTTGGAGAAATTGATTGTGGACGTGTGTGTGCTTAGGAATTTGAGTGGGAGGATTGTAGTTTACTAACACAATTTTTCTTCAATTCACTTCCTTCTTTACTTCCTTACTTACAATTCCACAACATAGTTACATATTTATAGTAGTACATACCCACCTTCTAGATTATTCTATTTCTAGGTTATTCTACTAATAAATTCTACTTTATCCTAACTCATTCTCAACAATTCTAGATTTTTCTTCATCTCCTCATCATTCTCAACTATTCTAGAATTTTCTTATTTTTCTATCTTATTCTCAACTATTCTAGATTTTTCTTTTTTCTTCTACTTTTCAAAATATCTAGAATACTCTTTATAAAATATCTATACAAATCAAGTTTATATTCCAACACTCCCCCTTAAACTTGATTTGTCATTCTGAGCAAAACTCCGAACTTGGCGAAATCCTTTCCCGACGAGCCTTTCTTTATATCTTTCAACTTCACCTTTGGAATTCTTCTTAACCTTATGCACCCACTTGACTCCAATGACCTTGTGCCTTTCCGGTAGTGTCACGAGCTCACACGTATCATTCTTGTTTATAGCTTTGATCTCTTCGTCCATTGCAACTCGCCAATTTTCACTATTTACTGCTTTAGGTTCATAATCAGCAGATAGGCAAAATAAGGTGAGATCTTCTAACCTTTCAGTGTCTTCATATATCTCATCCAAATTCCTTGCTCGTGGTGTGGCTCTTTCATTTAAGAAAGATGGTGGCGAGTCTTCAGTAACTTGTATAGGTGAAGCTGGCGGAGTCACTACCTCTTGCTGGACTTCTTCGACATGCTCGACAGGCCTTTCATCTTCGAATTGTGGGATGAAGGTGAAGTCACCACTGGAGCTGAAATCCCAGACTCCTTCTTCGTCGAACTCCACGTCTCGACTTATCACTGTTTTCTTGGTATTTGGATTATATAACTTATAGCCTTTAGAGTTAGAGTCATACCCGATAAAGATGAATGCTTCACTTTTATCATCGAGCTTCTTCCTTCTCTCATCTGGTACATGCACGTAGGCTTTACTTCCAAATACCTTTAGGTGGGAAATTCCTGGCTTTCTCCCGTTCCAGGCTTCTTGTGGATTCATTCTCCACACGCTCCTTGTCGGCGATCGGTTGGACAGGTACACCGCGCACGCCACTGCTTCGGCCCAAAACTCTTTAGGCAGATTCTTCGTCTTTAGCATGCTCCTCGCCATCTCCATGATTGTCCTATTTTTTCTTTCCGCCACTCCATTTTGTTGGGGGGATCTCGGAACTGTCAGGAGCCGTCGAATTCCATTTGCTTCGCAAAATTCTAGAAACTCCTTGGATGTGAATTCTCCCCCTCGATCGGACCTCAGGGCCTTGATTTGTTGTCCGCTTTCCTTCTCGACGGCAACTTTGAATTTCTTGAATGCATCAAATACTTCTGACTTCTGCTTCAAGAAATATACCCACGTTTTTCTAGAAAAATCATCAATGAAGAGCAAAAAATAATTATTTTTACCGAGGGAGCTTGGCTTGATTGGCCCGCACACATCAGCGTGAATTAACTCCAGTGGCTTTTGAGCTCTTGAGCTTGACTCCTTTGGGAATGGCTTTCTGAACTGCTTCCCGAGTAGACAACCTTCACAGAGTTGATCGGGATGCTTGATGGATGGTAAACCTCTCACCATCTCTTTCTTTGATAGCAACTCCAAACCGCCAAAATTTAAGTGCCCAAACCGAAGATGCCACAACCAAGACTTATCTTGGTAACACGCTTTCAGGCATTTTGCCACGTCATTTCGAATATTCAATAAGAACATTCTATTTTTAGACATTGGCACCTTGGCAATAAGATTATTTTTGCCATCTCTTATTGAAAGGTTATAATCTCTCATGTGAATATCATAACCTTTCTCTAAGAGTTGTCCCAAACTCAAGATATTATTTTTCATATTGGGCACGTAATAAACATTGGAAATAAATTCATGATTTCCATTCTTCAAGCGGATTAAAATTTTTCCTTTTCCTTTAACTGGAATTTTAGATTCATCACCAAAGGAGACGTTGCCACTTACCGACTCATCGAGCTCCACAAACATATTTCTTTTCCCGCACATGTGATTGCTAGCACCAGTGTCGAGGTACCACGTGTCATCTTGTCTTCCAGCTTCTCCTTTATATGCCAGAAGCACACTACCAATATCTTGATTTGTACTTTCGGCGTAATTAGCCTTCTCTTCGATCCTTAATTTTTCACTTCTGCACTCGGAAGCATAGTGCCCAAATTTATGGCAATTATAACATTTTATTGAAGATTTATCGTACCTCGATTGCGGGTTGCTCCTCCTTCAACCACTAGTAAACTCATTTCTTTCACCATTGACGAAGCCTCCTCGTCCTCGTCCACGTCCACGTCCACGACCTCTGCCTCGATCTTGACCTTGACCACGTCCTCTCCCGGACTGTCCATGGCCATTGCTCGGACCTTCTTCTTTATCTTTTGAGCTTACTTGCATTTTTAAAAGTTGCTCTGAAATTTCTTGCTTCTTCTTTTGCTTTTCCTCATATGCTTGCAGCGACCCCAACAAGAGATCGATCGTCATCTCCTCCAAATTTTTAGTTTCTTCGATCGTCACCACAATGTGCTCAAACTTTGGGGTTAGTGACCGTAATATTTTCTCCATAATTCTTACATCCTCCAATTTTTCACCATTTCTTTTCATTTGATTAGATACCGCCAAGACTCTTGAAAAATAATCCGATATCGATTCGGACTCTTTCATATGTAAAGACTCAAACTCTCCTCTTAAAGTTTGAAGTCGTACCTTTTTTACTTGCTCCGCTCCTTTGCACGCGTTCTGGAGCTTCTCCCACGCTTCTTTGGCGGTACTCGCATTTGAGATCTTCTCGAAATCGTCGTCCCCCAGCGCTTGATAAATGAGATAGAGAGCCTTCTTGTCTCTCTTTCTCGCGTCTCGCAATCTATCCTTTTGTTGTTGGGATAGTGCGGCCTCGTCCTGCGGCTCCTCGTAGCCGTTCTCCGCGATCTCCCAAACGTCGTGGGCTCCCAATAGCGCCTTCATCTTGATGCTCCAATTGTCGAAGTTGCTCTTGTTGAGCATGGGGACTTGAAACGATTGTAGGTTGGCCATTCCACAGGTAGGATTTTATGGCTCGGATACCACTTTGTTGGAATATAAGTATATATAATGGAGAATTTATTTAATTGGTAGGAGGAAATTTGGAGAAATTGGTTGTGGACGTGTGTGTGCTTAGGAATTTGAGTGGGAGGATTGTAGTTTACTAACACAATTTTTCTTCAATTCCCTTCCTTCTTTACTTCCTTACTTACAATTCCACAACATAGTTACATATTTATAGTAGTACATACCCACCTTCTAGATTATTCTATTTCTAGGTTATTCTACTAATAAATTCTACTTTATCCTAACTCATTCTCAACAATTCTAGATTTTTCTTCATCTCCTCATCATTCTCAACTATTCTAGAATTTTCTTCTTTTTCTATCTTATTCTCAACTATTCTAGATTTTTCTTTTTTCTTCTACTTTTCAAAATATCTAGAATACTCTTTATAAAATATCTATACAAATCAAGTTTATATTCCAACACATTCATGGTCAACGTCCGATTCTCTTGATCATCACCACAATTTGAAACTTTTAATCCATGACTAAAAACATGATTCTTTGAAAACACACCAACACGAGAAAGAGCATGACCTTGACTCTTATTAATTGTCAATATTGCATAAGAAACCGTCAATGAAAACAGACATCTCTCGAGCTTAAAAGGCAACCTTGAATCCGATGAAATAAGTAACATCCTAGGAACCAAAACTTTGCTACCAACGTTATAGCCGATCACAAGCTCCCCTTCCAAAAGAGTACCCAATTTTGTATACGCAAAGCATCACTAAAATTCTTCAACAAAATATCATCAGGAGGTCGAGACCCTCGGTAATTACCGAGGGATTACCGACGAGAAAAAAGTGGGTCAACTTTTAAATAGTTACCGAGAGATTATCGACAGCACAACCGCCATCGTTGATCACCGACGGCACGCGCCATCGGTAACGTTTATTTAGTTTTAAATTTAATTTGTGATAATAGTACCGACGATGTCTTCCCTCGGTAATCACCGAGGGTGGCCTTGCCGTCGGTAATTACCGAGGGTAGGCAACGCCATCGGTAACCTTGATGCGGGTCGTGTAATACCGACGGCGTGCACCGTCGATAATCGGGAAGATCAAATTAGGGCGTGTCTGCCACCAATCACCATTTCCGCCGCACCCCAAACCCATGTTGTTGCAGCTGGATCCAAAATCTTGTGGAGATGCACCCAAATCTTCAGACCTAATCTTTTGAAGATTTCTTTTCTTACATGGACAGGTCTTGGTTTAACCCAATCGGCCTCTTCTTGGGTGCTACCACCTTCTGCCCATATCAAGCGTCTACACCGTAGTCCTATCTCGTCCGTCTGCTCCGCCGCTTCCTTCCTTCCTTCCTTCGTCCTTCCCCATGATGCTTGCTGGATCCCGCGCGGTACTTATGGGCAAAGAACCGGTTTGCCCAACTTCCTACTTCTTGGATTTTTGGTCTTCAAAAAAAGTTCCTGAATGCCATGGACACCTCTGCATCAAACTCGTGCCTCTTTCACAGAATACAACAGCATTATGTCTTAAAAGCGCCTTTTGTCCAAAGATCGGGCATGCCCTGGAAGTATGCCCTCCCAAGCACAACTCTAACAAAATAAAGAAAAAATGACTTTATCTAGACCTAGACAGACGCAAAGAACGAGCACAAATTAATATGGGCGCTCATCACCATAGAATAAGCGCTAAAAATAATAGTACGCAAAACATCACCTTAATTCTTCAACAAAATATCATCAGGAAGCCAAATCATAGCATAACCATCGTTTGCACCTCCAACAAAACCATCATCAATACTTGCAATTCAATCACAATCTTTTTTCAATTCAAAACCCTTTGTCTCAGAACTAACATTCTGAAGCCTCATGTTTTGAGTCAACTTAAAAATTTGCAACTACTCCAAGGATAGGAAGAATTTCTCATTGCATTGATTACATCCTCCCTACCACCTTTATGAATAATCGGCAATATTTAGCGAAAATCACCACAAAAAATTATAATTTTACCACCAAGAGGTAAATCCACACTAGAAGCACTAAAAAATGGCATTATATCATGCAAACTTCTATCTACTGCTTCAAAACAATACATATACATCATAGGTGCTTCATCTCATATTATAAGTTTCGACCTAATAATAAATAAGTTGTGCAAGTGGCTACTTTGTTTGATGTTAAATCAAATCTTCATTCGGGTTAATAGAATTCTTGAAACGGGAATAAGTCGTCCTTCCACTAGGTAACAACAAAGAAGCAATAGCACCCGAAGCAACATTCAAAACAATATCACCTTAATTTGCATCAAATTCTGACAGACAATGCCTTCCAAATGAAAGTCTCCTACCAGTACCTTCATATCCTTAGACCCCAAAAAAAAAAAACACTACCACTATCCGAGTAAACAACACTCATAATAGTTGCATAAACAACACATTGCTCATCATTAAATTGAGTAAGAAATTTATTGACCTCAATCAGCAAACTAAAATGATCAACTTATCCGCTATCAATTTGTTACATGAATTGTCAAAAAAATGTCCCAACAGAAATGGAATCAACTTATATTTACGCAAACTCCTTCCTAAATTGGATAGCAAATTCACAATCTCCACTAAAGAATAACTTTGGGTCTCTTTTTTGTTAAACTTAAATCTACGATACAACTATTAATAACCAATAAAACAATACAAATTCTCCTGTCAAACCGAGTGCATGGGTGAAAGGGTCAGATTGGGATTGGGGCGAGGGTTTGGGCGGGTTTGGGCGCGGGTCGGGTTGGATCTGGGGGCGGATCGCAGGTAGCCGAATAATTTAAAGTAATTATTGTTGTGATGAAAAGTAATAATCGACACGAAGAAAAGTAATAATCGACATGAAGAAAAGTAATGTTTTTGAAACAATACCTTTCTTTATATTAATAATTTCTTTTTGACAATAATAATTACTCGACTAAAATAAGTACACCGCCGCCACGCCCTCCGCTGCTCTGCTAGTCAGCACTGGTTGAAAAATATGAATTATTCAAAGTAATTATTATTGTGATTAATAGTAATAATCGACATAATGAAAAGTAATAATTTTGAAACATTACTTTTCTTTATATCAATAATACTTTTTCTTATAACAATAATTACTTGACCAAAATAAGTACTACACCACAGCCTTTCGCGCCCACACTCCCGCTGCCCTGCCCAGGCTTGCCCCGCAGCCTTAGCCCCAACACTCGCACCCACGCTAGCACCTGCGCCCTCCCCTCACAACCCGCGCCGCACCTACGCCTTTCGGTTTGGGTCAGGTCAGACCCGTCTCAGCTATACACTTGGTCTCAAGGAGGCCAACTCATAGAACAAATATTATCATAAGTATTTACAATATAATTAAAAAATGAAACAAATACCTGAATGCTCAAATAGTGCTCGATGTCTATACAAAATGTCAACAGACAACAATTTCCATCAGCTACCCCAGCCAATTTCAGGTTGATGCACCGAACTGGTAAAGCCATAACTTGTGAATTCTATTAAGTACATAAATACGAGAAAAATAAAAAACCTGGTGTCGATAATAACAAGAACAAGGATGAACTTGTTGAAGAACACTTGAATTGCTGAGAGAAGATAGTATTCAAAACTTCAATTCTAGTATATTAGTGAGCGTTACAACTTACAAGAGTAACCTATTTATAGTATAAAATAGTCTTTAGGTAATTAACGTTTGCTACATGAATCTGTTACAATCATGACAAATCTAAGAGCACCCACAGTGGGGACCCGATAGGGGGGATTTGAGTCACCCCCGAGATCGGGTCACCCACTGCATGCAGCCCCAACACACTCGAGTCTGGCCTGATCTCCTTTTTGCGGCCGCGTGTGTTACACGCGCCAATATATATATATATAAATAAAAAAAAATCAAATTTAACGGCAATATAGCCATTCTTTTTTTTTTTTTTTGCTCCCAACGGCTTCAATGCCGTTTTCTCCCTTTTTCTTTTTTATTTTTATTTTTTTCCTTCAATAAATACCTCCACTCATTTCAATCTTCCTTCACACACACAAATAATTCTCTCTTTCAATCTTCCTCCATTTTCTCCTTCAATCTTCCTATCTTTTTCTTCAAAAAATAGAATGGTTCGATGATAATTCATCGTCTTCCTCCAACGAGGTAGCGCAGACGATCATCGATGAGATCCGGGAGCAAAAATAATTGCTTGCTCAAATGTACTCCCAACCGGCACGAGAACATGTTGTTCATCACCGACAATACGTCCATCGTGATCGTGAGGCTGCCCATTTACGTCTTATGCAAGACTACTTCAACGACAATCCGACGTACAGGCCTACAATTTTCCGACGTCGTTTTCGGATGCAGAAGGAGTTGTTCTTGTTCATCGTCGAGGCTGTTCAAGGTGAAGATACTTATTTTCAGATGAGCTATGATGCACGAGGTCGGGACTCTCTCACGCCTTTGCAGAAATGCACGGTGGCTATCCGCTAATTAGCCACCGACGTTAGTGCGAATACTTTCGACGAGTATCTCAAGGTCGCCGACAGGACGGGCCGTCTATGCCTCAAGAAATTTTGCAAGGCTGTCATCCGGGCTTTCGGAGCTGAGTATCTTCGACGTCCTACGCAGGAGGACATCGGACGCCTTCTTCAGATGCACGAGGAGCGACACGGATTTCCCAGGATGCTCGGGAGTCTTGATTATATGCATTGGGCGTGGAAGAATTGCCCAAAGGCGTGGCACATCGCATAACACGCGATGATCAAGGGGAGCCCACGTTGATCTTGGAGGCCGTTGCATCCCACTATCTGTGGATTTGGCATGCCTTCTTCGGTGTCGCTGGTTCGAACAACGACATCAATGTTCTGAACCAGTCGCCTCTCTTCTCCGACGTGTTGGATGGAACGGCGGCACCGGTCCTCTTTGAGGCCAACCGGCGCTTCTACCAGATGGGCAACTATTTGTGCGACGACATATATCTGGAGTGGCGCTGCTTCGTCAAGAGTCCACCGATGGCGACCAATCCAAAGGAGGTGAGGTTCAAGAAGATGCAAGAATCAGCACGGAAGGATGTCGAACGTGCCTTTGGAGTGCTTCAAGCTCGATGGGGAATCATTCGAAGTCCGGCGCGGGGTTGGTATGTCGACAATCTCAAGGAAATCATGATGTGTTGCATCATTCTCCACAACATGATTGTTGAGAACGAAGGTGAAAGAGCTGCCCATTGGAGAGATGACGATGCAGGACATGAGATGTCTAGCAGTGACTCGTCCAAGAGTGCTCGAGCAACACTGATTTGCTTCGAGGAATACGTGCAAAGAGATGCAATTCTTCGAGATAGACAGATGCATGCTCAGCTCCGAAATGATTTGATCGAGCACGTTTCGGACCTCTAGATCCGGAATAGTTATTTTAGGATATGTCTTTAAATTTTTAAGATTTATGTAATTTTTAGGATTTTAAAATCAATGCAATTTAAATTTAAAGTAAATTGTGTTATTTAAATGTGTGCAATTAAAATTAAATGAAAAATACAAAAATTTAAACTAAAAAGATCAGGTCAGCTATCATGTCATCCCACTGCAACCTCCGTGACCCAATGTGGTCCCCCCTCTATCAGATCAGCTATCAGGCCACCCCCACTGTGGATGCTCTAAGGGTGCATTTACTTTGATGTGATTCAACCTAAAACACCTAAGGCGGGTAGAGCTTGCATCTCATCTTAAAATAAGGGGCCTGGAGGTTGGTGCTGCTGAGGTGGGTAGAGCTGCTGCGGCTGCTGGAAATTCCCTTGTTGCATGGGGAACTACTGCGGGGATAGGTAGAATTGCTACTGGTTTTGATAACCCATAGGCTGCTGGACTTGACAAAATTGAGAACTCTGCCCATGTCCTTGCATGTGACCTTGGTGTTGCCTACTCGAATACCCTTGTGCAGCAAAGACTTCAACTCCTCCTTCATAGGTACGGTCGCCAATCTTATGACACTCGTTGGTTCCATGGCCATACTCGCCGCATATGCCACAACTCTCGACATTAGGCTCACGGGTGCGAGGTGGTTCCACCCTACTCATCTTCAACTGCTGCATTTCTCTCATAATTTCTGCCACCTGCTTCTACAGCTCATACTGGGGTGCCACTGCACTGGCCTCAGCATTCCTTCCACGTACTGATTTCTATTGTGAGCTCTCAGCTAGGGTCTTGAAAATCTCCTTAAGCTCGTCGGCGGTCTTCCTAGCGATGTTACCTCCTACCGTGCTGTCCACCATGAATTGAGCAGTCTGTACCAGCCCGTCATAGAAAAATTGCATCAACATTACAGTGGTCAGTTGGTGCTGTGGGCACTGGCGGAGGAGTTATTGAAATCTCTCCCAAGCCTCATGAAAAGGCTCGTCCGCTCCTTGGATGAAGTTCATGATTTGAGCTCTGATCTCTTGTGTCTTGTGATTCGGGCAGTACTTCAGAACGAACTTCTCACACGCCTCCCCCCAAGTGGTTATGGAGTTGGGCGGCAGAGATAGCATCCACGTCATCGCCCGATCCTTAAGTGCATATGGGAGACACTTAAGCTTTAGCTGCTCCTCTGTGAGGTCCAACAGCGGAAAAGTTTGCACTTGGGTGCAGAAGTCTCTGATAAACTGCAGGGCATTTTCATTCGGCAGCCCATAGAAGAGGGGGAGCAGACTTGAATTATTGGGCTTCAGGTTGTAATTCCTGACTGCAGTGGGGAGCACAATAGCTGAGTTCGTGGCCTCTATGACAGGCCGGGTAAAATCCCCCATATACTGCAAATTTCTTCCTAGCATCTTCTCAACTCCAACGCTAGACAAAAGAGACTTGGTACCCTCTCCTAGGCTTCAAGCACCTCACGTGCACGGTGAGTGTTGTCAAGTAGAATGCCAACTTCCTGTTAAGACTTTAACTCCCTAGCAACACAACACTCAACAAAACAGATCAAACGCACCGGTGGGAGAAAGAAAATAACCGAGCAAAAATAAAAATAAAATAAACACAGAAAATAAAGTAGCACAACCAAACGCCTAAAGCCTTCCCCGGCAACGGCGCCAAAATTTGATTCAACCCAAAACACCTAAGGGATTGACTCGCAATCGTACGAGGTCGTCCTAGTGTAATAAGCTAACCCAAGTCGTCTCTCAAGGAAGGCTAAACAGGGCTCTGATCATGCTACGCACATAAAAACAGGAAATAAACCTAAACACTCTAATCAAAAGTTGGGTCTGACACTATCTCGCTCTCTTGTTCACCAAAACGTAATTGAAAGGAAGCATATAACGTTAACTAGGCAATAGATAAATAGCAACTAAGAACGTAGTGATAAACATTAACAACTAGGGTTGTAATCTAACACTCCAAAACAAACGAATTTGAAATCATAATCATCGATCAACCACTATCTAGGCATGAGAACAAAGTCAAGCATAAAATTCAATGAGAACATTAATCGCCATTAGAGAGATTCCTTAACTTACGCAATTAAAAGGAAATTCAGCAAGCAAATCAAACGACGAACTAACTAGGCACTAAAGTTATCAAGGATCAATCACATCACTGACACTCATCTAAGAACTCTCATTCATCAAGCAAATAAGCAACCAAGAAAAATCCAATGGAACTCAGTAAACTAAAATAAGAAATCAAGTGAGTTCTTACAATGAGTACGATCCAAAACTTCAACCCAACGTAATGTAAACTGACATGATCTTCAATCCAATGAATCCAAAAGATGTTTAATGATGTTTAAATTACTCAAAAACTAGGGAAACAAAGGTAAAAATCGCCTAGGAGGCTGCTGGAGTCGAGAGTCCTAAGAAAAACCCTAAAAATGGGTTTTAAACCCAAAATCCGTAATTGCCTTTTTTTCGTGGGCGGCGGCCGCCTCCCTATGGCGCCGTCGCCTACCCCTTCGTGGTGGACCTCCAAGCAAAAGCAGGCGGGCGGCGCTGAGGCGGCGGTGGCTGCTCCGAGAAACTTCCAAAAGGCCTCCAAAACTTCCAAAAACTGCCCGAGAACCTAGCAACCTGCAAGTGACACCCAAGTGCACGAAAAATAATCGAGCAAGTAAAAATAGATACCAAAAAGCGCAGAGTATGCTCGAAAGTGTACTAAAACATACATAAATGATGCTCAGAAATGAGGTAAACATGATGCATAAATTTATCGCTGGAAAATGATGGATAACAAAAATTATGCCTTTAAATATCTCATTTTTTTCTCACTTTAAATTTTTTCTTTCTTATTTTCACTTAAAGGATGGATAACATTATCACATAAAAAATGGAGGGATAATATTATCCATCCTTGAAGTGAAAATAAAGAAGGAAAAATGGTAAAATTTTCTTTTGTGTAAAATGTGGGAAAAAAAGGAGATATTCAAAAGGCATAAATTTTTATTATCCATAATTTTTCATAGATAAATTTTTTCTATCAAAATAAACGCACTCTAACTAAAATTGCCCAGGAACCACTTATTTTGTCGCTATCGATGGGTTCAACCACCTGCCTTTAAAAAGCAGCCGTGTGAAGAGTATCCAAATAATAATAGTAATATAATAAATCTATAATTTCCCTTGACTTAAGTAAAAATTATTACTTCGAACACCAAATATTTGTTCAGTCCCGAGCAACCGGTGCAGGTCGTATTTTACTCCTCATCATCCGAACCATTTGTTAACAATGTAACAAATAGAGTCATTTTGATTTTTAAATAACCCTTATAAGACAAAATATTGTTCATCTTCACGTACATGAAATAGTAAGAGTCATTGACCTGGCCTCCTCAAGTCATCATTTTGTTTTTATCTAAACTTAATTAATTCACATAGTTGGTGACGATCGGGTAAAACTTAATCCATTTTTCTGTTTTGCATATAAATTTTCTGTGTTGTACTAATTTTAGTTTTTATATCGGGTGGGGAAGGGGTTGCACATGAATTTTAAAATTTATTCCTAAATTCACGATTGAAGAATTTTTGACAAACATCTTAAAATTCCATATCTATATATATAAAAAAACAGTTTAACAGTAATTATATTTTATCGTCAATTTTTTTGTGCAATTTAAAAAGGGATATTTGCCGTAAAATACACGAATTTTCAACAAATTCTGATTTTTCTCATGACCTTTAAAATTTGAAAAAAAATACACAACCTTTTGATTTCTTCTAGTTTTTCCCGTGAATATGAAATACTCTCAAATAGAAGCTGATTTTAGGGCTTTTGATTTAGATTTTTTTATACTTAAGCGTGTACATCGACTTTATTATGACATCTTTATTATCCCTCACACTTAAGTATCAAAAAATTTAAGTCAAAAGCCCTAAAATTGGCTTCTATTTTAGAGTATTTCATACCCGTGGAAAAAATCAGAAAAAATCGAAAGGTTGTGTATTTTTTTTCAAATTATTATGACATCTTTATTATCCCTCACACTTAAGTATCAAAAAATTTAAGTCAAAAGCCCTAAAATTGGCTTCTATTTTAGAGTATTTCATACCCGTGGAAAAAATCAGAAAAAATCGAAAGGTTGTGTATTTTTTTTCAAATTTTAAAGGTCATGGAAAAACCAAAATTTGTTGAAAGTTCGTATATTTTACGGCAAATATCCCATTTAAAAAAACGTGGCTGACTTCTATTAAGTTGAGATAATCTTGAATTTATGATAAGTTATTTTCTCTTAAAAATTTAAACGACCCATTATCTCTAAACGACCCACTATATTCTCTGAAAAAAAGATACCAACCCATTACCCATTACATTACTCTGCAGCCGTTTCTCCACAACTGCAACTCTTTCTTTCTTTCTCTCCGAAACGCAGCCGCTTCTCGCTTCTTTGAAAGACACACGCTCCCATGTTCGGCCTCACCGCTCGCTGTCGTTACATGTCATCCACAGTTGAAATATCATCGTTGTTAGCGCTGCTTTTCCATCTAATTTCATCAGCCACATTATTGAGTGGCGACTTCGCCGGTGACCTCCGCATCAATTAATCTAGCGCCTGGCGGTGCTTTTTGACCGCCACCGTCCGGCTGAACTGCTACCACTGTCCCCCTCTTTCTCAGGCATCTTCTATTTCATTCATATTTTTTTCTTTTTATTTCAATTTTTTTTTTATGTTTGATCGATCGTCGTCGTCTGGCTGAATTGCCACCACTCTGTCCCCCTCTTCCTCAGGCATATTCTATTTCTTTTATATTTTATATTTAAATTTTTTAAAATTCTTATTTAATTTCTTAATTTTGCTAAATATAGGTTTTTCATGCGTTACGTAAAGTTTGGAAGTAATTTTGGTGGACTTTTGAGGATTTATGCGTTCAAATTTTTTTTTTTTTAATCTTTGCAACTTACTGATCATATTCTTCTGACCAATCTTCATGCTATTTTGTTCTTTGGTTTTCATTGATAGAAGTTATTGATGATAGAAAGATGCGATTAGATTGAGATATTATTAATTTTGATTTTTTTCTATAAACGACCTGGAATATTAATTAGATTTTTTTGTCAATAAATCTTTCACTATCATTTTATTTATGCCTAGTGTAATAAATTACTAATTTTTTATGTTATGATCGAGTTAGCAAAAACTATCATGTAGAATATATTATAAACAATTTGTATTATCCAGTTTGTGAGTTTGTATTATGCAAACATTTGTCTGGTATGCGGAGGTTCAATCTCATAATTGTGTGGTGGACAAAATGGTTCGTATATAGTTACTTCTGAATGTTCTTTAACAACAAAGTTGTCTCTGTCTACTCTTTCTAATTCTCTACTTCTAAATTTAGGGGAATGACATGGATGTCTCGAGAGGTGTTTTATCTGGAACCATGGACAAATTTAAGATGGTATTTCATCATCTTAATCTCTACTTAATATCGAAATTTTTTTCGTGTTTTTTAAACACCGAGTTTCAATTCAAAATTGTTACTTTGCCTTAAGTGTTCGAGACAAAATCAAGTAGAAAAATGTTTACACTTGTGGTGGCATCTTTTGTGGTACTTACTAGATAAGTGGTCATTTGTGAGGTAAATTGGACAAAAGCCTTTGTAAAAGGTGTATAGAACAGAAATGCAATATTTTTGCCCTATTTTGTTGTAGTCTAAATGTCACTGCTGTAAGAAGTCATTGCTCATGTCATGCAAATATACATATGTATACATGCATTTATTTATACATATTTAGGTTGGAGCTCAATTTTAGATAGGAAATGATAGTGATTTTTGTGTAGAACTTGCTGCTGCTTCATCTAGAAACACTTTTAGGTAGGAAGTGGTAGTGGTTTTTTGTGTAGAGCTTTCTGTTGTTTTTTTATTTTTTTTATTTTTTTTTTTGATAGCAACGACTATATTAATTCAAATCACGATGTACAATATCTGTAAGCCAGATTGGGAAATCCGACTTCCAGATCATTACACCATTCGACCAAGCGGCGAAATTCGCCAAAGCATGAGCGGCACGATTTGCCTCTCTGCGAGCATGACAAAACTCGACAACAATCCTATCTTTCAAACGAACAAAGGCCTCAAACAACTCGTCACTCAAGGAATCCAAACCTCGAAAGTCCTCTTGCAAGACGTGCACCGCAATAAGAGAATCCGTGAACGCCATCACAGGACCCAAATCATTCTCAAGACAGAAGCCAACTCCAAGCATCAAAGCATGCAATTCACCCATCAGCGTGGTCTCGGTGCAGCCAACCTTACGCGCCACCGCTGCAATAATAACCCCAGCCGAATCTCTGATCAGGAAGCCAACCCCAACTGAACTGCCACCATCGTGCACAGATACATCAACGTCGAGACGCAGAGTGCCGCGACGAGGAGGAATCCAGCGTTTATCCCCTTCCTTAGGCAGAAGTTGCAGCTGAGAAATAGCTTTGCTTTGAGCTTCCTTAAAAGCTTTGATATACAGCTCACATTCGGTCAAGCAATTGAGCGAACCAGCTGCAGCCTTCCCATGCTTGACCTCGCACAACCAGCGCCAAATCCTCCACAGCCCAGTACAGAAAATCTCGAAATCCTCTGAGCCAGCCACATGCTGTACGGTGCGGCAAATGTCCTCAAGAGAGTGTCGTGTTTTATCCTTGATACAAAACCACCAGCTGGAATTCTTCCACACCTCCCTGACGCAACCACAGAAAATGAGACAATGAGTAGTGCTCCCCCAATCACTCCTACACCAAGAACAAATTCCGCTAGTAGGGACGTGATGCTGGAGAAGGTTAGCGTCGGTAGGAATCAAGTTCCTCGCAGCTCGCCACAAAAAAACTTTGATCTTAGGAGGAATTTTAAGACCCCAAATCAAACTCCACCATTCCTTCTCGTCCGACGAAGAAGTAAAATCATGAGGAGAGTAGAAACCAGTTTCAAACAAGTAGCCAGACTTCACAGAAAATCTTCCTTTTTCATCATAACTCCAATATCTGGAGTCTCTGCCCCGAAGCTCCTGCACTTCAATGGTTTTAATCCTCTCAACTTCATGCGGGAGAAACGAAGAAGAAAGCTTAGCAGCGTTCCAACCACCTGTTGGCAGCAGAAAATCAGCCACAAGAGAAGGAGTCTCCTCTTCAACGCAGACCACCGCCTTCCCATGACCAGGCCCCGGAATCCAAGCATCAGACCGGGCCTTAACATCCTTACCATCTCCAATCTTCCATCTCAAACCTCCATCTAATAACTCACGGCCCCAACAAATAGAGCGCCAAGCGTACGACCCGTTGGGAGGACAAATAGCCTCAGAAATATCACACTCTCTATAGTACCTGTTCTTCAAAACTTTGGCAACCAGGGAATCAGGAAACTTGATCAACCTCCAAACTTGTTTGGCAAGCAAAGCTTTGTTGAACGCTCTCATATCTCGGAAACCCATCCCTCCCTTGGATTTTGGCTTACAAAGCGTACTCCATGACGTCCAATGCATAAGGTTTTTATTATCAGAGGAACCCCACCAAAAATTTGAACAAGCACGCTCAATATCATGACAAATAGCATTAGGAATCTTGAAGCAACTCATCGTATAAGTCGGAATAGCTTGAATAACAGACTTGAGAAGAACTTCTTTTCCGCCAGCTGAAAAGTGCTTAAAGTTCCAGCTTCCCAGCTTCTTACTAATCCTCTCACGCAAATAATCAAACTGCAGTTTCTTTTGACGGACAATAAACGTGGGGAGCCCAAGATAAATCGAGTGACCTTGGGTCTCCCTAACTCCCAAACCGTCAATCACAACTTCCATATCAGCCCGAGTAGTACACGGACTGAAAGTCACAGCTGACTTCTCAAAATTAATCACCTGACCCGATGCATTCGAATATTTGTGAATAGCCTTCCCAACCGCTAAAACATTCTGAGGATTTGCTTTAAAAAAAAGCAAGCTATCGTCGGCAAAAAAGAGATGCGAAATTGCCGGGCAGAATTTTCCCACCTTCAAACCCTCCAAACATCTTTGTTGCTCATAATGCTGGAGCAGAGAGGACAGACCCTGAGCGCACAAAACAAACAAGAAGGGCGAGAGGGGGCAGCCCTGTCGAAGACCCCGGGATGGAAGAAGCGAACCAAAAACCTTACCATTAACAACAAAAGAGAATTCCACAGATGAAATACAGTCCAAAACCACTTCCACCATGTGAGAAGGGAAACCCATCGACACCATCATTGCTTTAAGAAACCCCCATTCGACCCGATCGTAGGCTTTACTCATATCAAGTTTAGCTGCTGCGTAGCCTTGTTTGCCTTTCTTTTGATTCCGGAGCCAGTGCATACACTCATATCCGACGAGAATATTGTCAGAGATCAAACGACCGGGAACAAACGCACTCTGTGTGTCATCCACAACCTCTCCCATCACGGACCGGATTCTGTTGGCCAACGCCTTTGTAACGATCTTATAAATCGTATTACAGAGGCTTATAGGCCTGAAATCGCTAACAAACTGAGGCTTCTTAATCTTCGGGATGAGAACCACAAGAGTTTTATTCCACTCCCCCACCTTACTAGCGCCATTCAAAATTTGCAAAACATCACGAGAAACCGCTTCACCTATCTCTCCCCAGTATTTTTGGAAGAAGATAGGTGGAAAACCATCGGGGCCCGGCGCTTTATGCGGATTCATTTGAAAAGCAGCCCGTCGAACATCTTCTTTGGTGAACGGAGCTGCCAAAATACTTGAGGCCGCGTCCGAGAACTTCCGAACAATGTGCCTAGAAACCTTATCAAAATCCGCCATCGTAGGGTTGTTGGAGCAAAAAATATCAGCAAAATAGTTCTGAATCAAGATTGCTTTTTCTTCATCTTTTTTCTTAAGCATTCCAAAAGGGTCCATCAAACCCCGAATTGTATTCTTCCTCTTACGTTCTGAAGCAAAGGCCTGAAAAAATTTAGAATTTCGATCACCAAAGCTAAGCCAATTGACTCTTGAACGTTGCTTCCAATGGAGCTCTTCTGCCTCCGTTAAACGCTCAATCAAAGCATCAATTTCTTGTAGTTCTGGACCAGACTCCTTCATTGAAAGACTATTAAGCAAATTCACCTTTTGCTTACGAAGTTGTTCCAGCTTCTTTGTGGGATTGTTATATTCACTCTTCGCCCAATTAGTTAAATATCTTTTGCAGTGAGCAAGGCGTTCATGGATGGGCCAACCACGACTCGAATTCCAGTTCGTCAACAAATCAATAGTAAAAGAGTCTTCCATCATCCATTTTTGTTCAAAATAAAACCGCTTATAACCACCCGTGGATCGAGGGATGTCTTTATCTTCCATGGTCAGAGCCACCACTCTATGGTCAGAACCATAATAGTCAAGAACATTCACTTTTGTATCTCCAAAAGCCATCAAACCCTCCTCATTCAAAAAAAACCGATCAAGCAGCTCATGAATAGCTGCTTTTCCTTTCCTTCTGTTAAACCAAGTAAACTCAGCATCATTTCTCAAAGCCCGCAGACCACAAAAGTCGAGTGCATCCCGGAAACAAGCCATCTGAGACCAAGGTTTTTTAGGTCCCCCTGATTTCTCGTTTTGACAAAGAATTTCATTGAAATCCCCTCCAATAAGCCACGGAGTTTTAGATTGGGCATGGTTGGCCAGCCTTCGCAAAAGATCCCACGAAAATTTCCTGTAAGAGGGCTCCGGATTACCATAGAATCCGGTGAATCGCCACTGCTTGCTGCCCCAAGAGACCGAGCAGTCAATATGTCCCTTGGAGTAGCTCCCTATCGACACCTCCAACGGTTTTTTCCAAAAAAGCATGAGCCCCCCACTGGCACCGCAGGGGTCAACCACAAAATGCCCATCAAACTCGAGAATAGATTTCCACCTATCACATCTTCCCGCACCAACTTTCGTTTCAGAAATAAAGAGTAACCAAGGCCTCACGCCGGACACCATCCGTCGCAACTCCTGGAATGCACGAGGGTGGCCCAACCCTCGAGCATTCCACACAATACAAATCATTGGGATCGGCGGGGCTGCTCAGCAGCCTCCGCCGTTAGAACAAGATCAACTTCTTGTGACACCCGGGAGCATTTTCGACTCATTTCTTCTCCTTCCTCATCCACCATCTCACCAACCCCTCTCTTCTTGCCTCTCAAACTTCGGTCAGTCCCCCCCTCGGAACCTCCCTCTTTCCCAACAGTAAGTTCTTTCTTACCCTTCCCTCCCTCCTCCTCAACACCCTCGACCTTCTTCCCTTCATCCATAAGCTTCCCACCCCTCTCACCACCATCAGTTCTCCCTCCCCTGCCTCCCCTCCCTGCCTTGAGCGTAGGGCCCACCCTCGCTCTTCTCTTCCACGTGGAGTTGTTCTGTCCCCTCTTCTTACCATCCCCACCCTCCTCCCTCGTCTTCGTCTTTTCTTTCCCCTTCTTCTTGCCTTCCTCTCCTTCACTCTTATCCATGAGACGGATAAACAAAGGCACCGGAGTTTGAATGGCCGCTGGGGGAAAGCCTTGGTCTGGTGCATTCATCTCAGGCTTAGTAACTTCGTCCAAATTTTGCGGGACGGGAGCCTCCCCAAGAGGCAGGTTCCTCATCGACCTTATTCCTTCCATATTATAATCAGAAAAGATTTCCTGGTTTTCAATACGAAGCGGTGGAGCTTTCGATGAACTCCCACTTTCCACTTTATCAGATTTAAAGAGAGATGACTCCCCCGTGGCTTGATTATTCTTAGGAGAAACTTTCTTTCATAAGTCAAAGGCTCTTGGTGCCAAAAGCCAAGAGCCATATTTTAACTCTTGTGTACCAGAGATTTGAACCTCGCAAAAACGGAGAAGATGGCCTATCTTGCCACACCTAAAACAGAAATTCGGCAGCTTCTCATACAGTAATAAGATAATAGCCCCTTCCATCTCTCCATCCGGAAGAAGGCGCACACATCTTTGAAGCGGCCGTGATAGAGACCAGCAAACCCTGATCCGCGCAAATCTGCCCAAACACAACCCTCCAACTCCCAAGTCGATTTCCAAAACTATGCCAATCTGCTCACCGATACGTCGTACCACATCCGGGTGCATACACGCTACAGGAAGGTTATGACATTGTATCCAACCCGTAAAAGATTCGAACTTTATTTCAGAAGGGTTCTGAAAGCCCTCAATCTCTGCGAAAAGGAGAAGATCCTGGAAAAAATGCCACGGACCATCAAAAAGTGCGTGTTTTTTATCCATGACAGAGGTAAAATGAGCAATAAAGAGATTCGGTCCCACAATCTCCACGTCCATCCTCTGTTGGGTTTGTAGTATTGAAGAAAGTTGAGAAAGCAACAGCTCCCTATTAATTTGTCTGCTAGCAAAAACCTTCCCAACAAGACAAAACTTAGTAGAATTTCGTAGATTTTCTGTCAATTTTGCTGGAAGAGAAACAGTCGCTGCGTCCGCCTCCTCAGTGAGTTTAAGTACGTTAACCAGTCGTTGTATTTCGTCAGGATCCATCGGTGAAAACAACAATACCCCCCCACACCCTTCCCTGGAAAGAGGAATCTCTCGTCTCACCTGCTGAAGAGCGTCGAAATCAAAAGCCCTTGAGAAGCAACAGAGCTGCAGGAGAAAACAGGGAATCACCCTCGCGAACAATCCCACCCTGAAAAAGCTAGGTATGATCAGATAAACCACTCCCCTCTCCCTTCACCGGAAGGGAAAAACTCTCGCCAAAGCTGCGAAGAAGAACCTCTTTTCTCAAAAGCCCTAGAAAAGATCTAGAGCAGCTGGAAAAAACAAGTAACTATTGTGGACTTTCTACTTGCTTTGGGACTTGTGCAATTGAAGAAGAAATCTCCCATTTCTCTTTGTCGTATTAAAGTTCGCCTCTGCATTTTCCAAATTTTATTGTATTAAAAAATCTCTCAGTTTCTCTTTTGTTGTATTAAGATTAAGATTTGCCTCTGCATTTTTCGAAATCTCACAGTTTCTCTTTGGTTTTTTTTTTTTGAGAAGTTAGTTTCTCTTTTGCTGTATTTAGATTTGTTCGATTTCTACTATTTTTTATTTTTGAGAAATATTAAAAAATTATTCTTTGTTTTTCATTATTAAAATAAAGTTTAATATAAAAGAAAAAGAAAAAGAAGCATCCCTTGAAAGCACAAAGAGCAGACTAAGGGCACGAACTCAAAAAGAGATCGTAAACTAACAAAACACCAAATCAATATCTATACTCAGGATAATCATCCATTTCTGACCAGCGACCATTGGCAATATTATCCATAGCGCGCATACTAGGTCTATTGCTAAGATCAATCATAAACTCCCTCGGCTGATAACCTATTTCGCTCGCATTCCTGAGGCGATTTTTAATGCTACCTTCCGGAACTGCCTGCACCGGCGCCCTTTCCATGCCCTTTCCTGAACCCTTTGGACGACCACGTCCTCGCTTGGGCTCCGATAGCATTTGCATCCCTTAACTAACTTGCTCTTCTAGTCGACTCAAACGACTAGCAATATCCGAACTAACCTGCTCCTTTTCCAAAACAAGAGCTTCCTTTTCCTTCCCTGGAGCAGGTTCCATCTCCAATTCTTCATCCATCTCCTCGTCCTCCGAATGACATTCATTCAAAGGCTGATCATGCCCTTCCTCACATTCAGGCTCATTCCGTAACGCATCAAATCTATTGGTCAAAGTAGAATTCCGTGAAGGAGACTCTCTTGACATACGCGGAGAGTTTAAAACCTTCGCATTCCCCTCAACTCCCGGCTGTTTCTCCTGCTGCACAACCGGAGCTTTTTCCTTGCCAGCCGATTTAATCTCCTTCGACTGACTCGAGTTCTCAACGGCCTCCAAACCTGCTCCCAGAGCTCCCATGTCCTTAGGAAGGCTAATGACCGCAGCCTTTGCCTGCCATGAAGGCTTTAAACCCGCAACTTCAACAGTCATAGGTTCCGCCTGTTTAGTTCCTACCTTTGCTTTGTCAGCTGGCAAACGCCGACACTTCTCCGACGAATGGCCAGTAATCTTACAATGTGACAGAAAAATGGCATTGTCTCAAAGCCAAACTCAATATAAAAAGAAGTATTACCATCATCAATGTACATAGAGTTCAAAATCGGGCGAGCCATATCCACTTCGACAAGAATCCGGGCAAAATGCCCTACTTCGGCATTAGCCGAAGCATGATCAATGCGAATAGGAGTGCCCAACGCTCTTCCAATTCCTGAAATCACCTCCGGTTTCCAAAATTCCCAAGGCAGATAATATATACGGACCCATATTTGAGCTAACGACGATGATTCTTTATATGGGTCAAAATAGCGAACCCATTCACGGAGACGGATATGGCTCGTAGGCAACTCCTGAATCGGATTGTTTTTAACTCTAAGTTTATCCTCCATCGTCATGAATTTAACCGTGAAATAGCCCTTCGCCATAGGAACGAACTTACAGTTGTGGCAATCCCAGATACCCTGTAAATCGTGGGTAAATTCCGCAAACGGACGTGGTTTGCATCCCTTACGGAGTATAAGGCGACCAATGAGTACATATTTCTTGAAATCATCCAGTTGCTCCTGAGAAGAAGGAGGAACAGACAAAGTAACCACCTTACCCTCAATAGTTGGGTTCAGCGCCCGGAACCTGTGAGCTGGAACATCGGGCATCTTCACCCCAAAAGGCTTAACAGCTGCTGCATAATTAACAGCAGCGGCGCCAGCACCCGCTGGGTTATGTCCATCTACAGAACCAGCCGCTAACGCAACCGGCCCCGCGGCCATCGCATCTGAACGCGCAGGATTAGGAGGGAGGTATAAACCTCCCTGAACCTGATCAACTCCCTCTTTCGTGACAGGCGCCGAACCAGCCCCCTTAGCAGCCAACCCAGCAGCCTTGCCCAAGCCCGAAGCCGAACTATTCGAATGCTGTAACTCCTGAGAAGCAGCCTCCTTCTCGATTAAACCAGGGGAAAGCGCGTGATCCCGCTGTTGAGCAGCCCTCTCGAGTGAACGAGGAGAGAAATTGCTTGAAATCATGGGGAGATTTAGACCACCCCTATCAGACGGACCGAAAGGAGGAGTGCCGCCGGAAACCATCGACGACGGTGCAGGCGGCGCAGGGATTCTTAGCGCTAGGACGGCGCTAGGGTTTCTCCGCTCTCTCTCATATATGTCAATATTCTTTGTTTTTCATGGTTTCCATTATTTAGCAATCACTCACTCTTTTGGTTGAAGCGTGACAAATTTTTATGTAAGGGAAATTCTTGAAAAAATGTATTCATGTCTACATATGTTTGTGAATATTATGTGTAAATTGCAAAAAAATATTTTAAGGTTTTCTAGGCTATTGTTCGCAATAATCCAAAAAAAATGCTTGATCGAAGAATTTTTGCCTTTTCATGCTAAGATGCGCATTTTAATCTGTGTATGCTGTCAAACATAATTTGTTTATTTTTTAATACATATGTTAATTTTTTTAGGGAAAATTGCACCTAAATACACAAACTTTGCCAAAAATCCATATTTGACGCGAAGTTAGGATTTTACATTTTAATACACCAACTTTCGTTGTTGTCCAAATTTGACACGACTTAATTCTTAAAAATTCAAAAAACAACCCGTTTTTGTAAATAATTATACAAAGACCCACTTATGTTATAATTTGGGACATTTAAACCAAAACAAGATATTTCCTTATAATGTTTTCTTTTAAACCATTTTAGGCGCGGATCAAAGATTAAAAGAAAACATCATAAGGAAATATCTTGTTTTGGTTTAAATGTCCCAAATAATAACATAAGTGGGTCTTTGTATAATTATGTATAAAAAGGGGTTATTTTTTGAATTTTTAAGAATTAAGTCGTGTCAAATTTGGACAACAACGAAAGTTGATGTATTAAAATGTAAAATCCTAACTTTGCGTCAAATATGGATTTTTGACAAAGTTTGTGTATTTTCACGCAATTATCCCATTTTTTTAATACACAGTTTTTTAACGCATGTGTGGCTTCAATTTTGCTGGACGAAGATTTGATATAATGTTTGCTAGCTTATTGTATTTCTTTTTTCAGGTAAAAGACCTTACTAATAATTGAAGACCTTACTGGTTGATGTCCCCAAGGGGACACCAAGCGGTGCGACCTCCTGTGTGTGAACAGTGAGGTCCCGGGTTCAAACCCCACTGCTCCCCCTCCCCAACTTCCCCAAGTCAAAAAAAAAAAAAGACCTTACAGGTTGATGCAAACTTTATTCATTTTTCTTT
Organism: Salvia miltiorrhiza; assembly: GCF_028751815.1. Classification (NCBI taxonomy): domain Eukaryota; kingdom Viridiplantae; phylum Streptophyta; class Magnoliopsida; order Lamiales; family Lamiaceae; genus Salvia; species Salvia miltiorrhiza. Next base: position 11,789,898 of record NC_080388.1, read on the forward strand.
ATCTCCAGACTCCAAATAGAGAGGATTAAAATTGTGATAAAGTAATAAAATTTGATACTCCAAATAGAGAGGATTAAAATTGTGATAAAGTAATAAAATTTGATTTTTTCAATCTGAGCAACATGTTTCTGAGGAGTTACACAATGAAGATAGATTTATAGAGAAATGCATCAATATATAGTATAGAAGACTTAACAATTGAAATTATTCTTGAAAATATTTATTTAGGTATCCATATTAATCATATACTCCCTCCGTCCACGAAAGAACTTCATATCTTTCCTTTTTGGAACGTCCACAAAAAAACTTCCTACCTATTTTTGGACTATACCCCACCACTTATAACTACTCTTACTTTTCACTTTTCACAACTCCAAATATTAATTATAACACATTTTCACCACTCCCAATACACTCAACTACCTTTTATTCACTCTCAATACACTCAATGATATTTTTTTTCTTAAAACCCGTGTCACTCCCTCCTAGGAAGTTCTTTCATGGACGGAGGGAGTATATTTTACTATTATAGATAATGATAATATTTGTAAGTATCTTTTATGCGTTAAAGTATTTTTACAATTTTAAATTTATGGTCTTACATTGTGTATGATTGATTATATGTGTTGTATATAAAAAAGTAGTCTGTATTTTAAAATTCGTACAACTCTGTTTCTCTCATGCACAGAGAACGATATTGTTTTATTTCAATCCACGCTGGCAATGAGATGCCATGTCATCTTTTTGGCTGCTTGAAATATAAGTCGAAGCCCCAATTGTAAAAATTGAAAATAATGTGTACTTAGTTGCAAAGATTTAAAATTGTGTTGAAATTAAGACAAGAAGGGTTAAGTATCAATTTCACTCCTAACGTGGAGGCCCTTGGAACGTTTAGCACCCTATGGGCAGGGGTGTGTCAACTAAGCCCATGAAGTACCTATTTTCCTCCAATTAGGCCCTCCGACTTAAACGGAGAATTAACACTGTTAACTATTTTTTTTTGTTGGTGGTGGGACCCACACCTTCTTCTTCACCAAACTTGCTGGAAACGTAATCCACGGGGCTGATTAACTTGATTTCCGTAACCGCTCTCTTCATCAAACCCTAAATTCCCGAAATTCGAATGTCTTGGGCTCACATTCTTCCCATTCACCAGCTAGAAAACTACCATGTTCAGTCGAGTATGCAGCGGCGCGGAAAACCTCGCCGGCCCTCAATGGCAACGGAGGAGGCGGGCTTGGATAGTGGAAGCTAGGGCCCAGGCATTGATTGGTCGGGGTGGAGACCACTCCATTCGTGACCTTTCCGAGCTAGCTTGACACCTGATTTGTTGATCCACCGCCGGTCTTGGAAGGGAGATGAACTGTGGTGCCTAGTCCTAATTTCGTGAGATTCCGAGGACTCTTGTCTGCTTTGCAATCATGTACCTGCACATTTTCATTCAGAACAAAAAAGGAAAATCAAAACCCTCAAATTGATGGGAACAACCATGGAAATTTATTGATATTTATGAAATTGAGAATAAGGGTTGGGTGGGAGGATTTGTCTCAGAAGCAGGTGATTTGCGGGTCTGTGGATTTGATCTCGCGGCGTATCTCTCTGATTGCTTTGGCTATGAAGGCGGGCTCTGTACCCGGCTGGATGAGGCGTCGGGACGCGCTTGACAGGCCTACTTCATGGATTTGTAGGAAACCATAGAGAATTGTCTGGATTTACTAGGAGTTGTCGGAAATCGCTAGGCAACGCGGAAGATTCTCACGTGTCTCCAAATTTGGTCAACTCCTTTCGGTTTTACCCTTGTCGGAATCTGGGCTGGAGATTTCGTCGTGTCACAGAGAAAGGGGTGTTGCCGTAATCGGCGAAGACAGCGATCTTAACCGGCACCTGCACTGTTTGCGGCGGTGGCTTGTGCTATGATTGTTGGCGAAAACAGAGACAACAGAGCGAGGACGATGATAAAATAAAAATAAAAATAGTTAACAGTGTTAACTCCCGTTAAGTCGGAGGGCTTAATTGGAGGAAAATAGGTACTTCAGGGGGCTTAGTTGACACACCCCTACCCATAGAGTGCTAAACGTTCCAAGGGCCTTCACGTTAGGGGTGAAATTGATACTTAACCCATTAAAAAATGAGGCAAAGTTCTTGCTTTATTTTACTACAATTTACCCTTTCTGAGAGACTACACTTTATATAAAGTTGAAAGTTTATATATTTTCATATTTGAGTTATTTATCGAGTGATTGGTGTAGATTAATTTATTTATTTTTAAATATTTTACACTTGCTTATATTATAATTCTGTTTCATATTTATATTTATTTATTTATATATAGCATTCAATTGTCGGTACTCGCCGTGCATCGCACGGGCGGAAAATGAGGCAAAGTTCTTGCTTTATTTTACTACAATTTACCCTTTTTGAGAGACTGCACTTTATATAAAGTTGAAAGTTTATATATTTTCATATTTGAGTTATTTATCGAGTGATTGATGTAGATTAATTTATTTTTAAAAAATATTTTACACTTGCTTATATTATAATTCTATTTCATATTTATATTTATTTATAGGGTTAATTGCCGCTAAATTCAAAAGCTTTCTAAAATTTCGCGATTTTCTCACCAACTTCAAAATCGGCGTATGAATACACGAATTGAGAATCCGTTCTTAATGTTCCCAAAATTAAAAAATCCCCAAAATTTGAAGCTGACATGGATGACCGTAGTTACAGCGTGGCATAGTCGGCGGCGTAAGGAAACGACGTCGTTTTTAAAAATCAAAACGACGTCGTTTTGATTTCCAACAACATTAAAAAAAAAGAAAAAAAAATGCAGAATTCTCTCTCTCTCGAACACCACCACCGCCGCCGAGTTCTGGACTTCCAGCCATCGTCGCCGCCGAGTTCTGGACTTCCAGCCACCACCATCGCCGAGATCTGAACTTCCAACCACCAGACCACCACCGCCGCCGAGCTCTGGACTCCCACCGTCTCCCTTACTCATCTCTGCCAGAGTTCTGGACTTCCACCAGACCACCACCACCACCACCGCCCATCTCCGCCTGCTCTCAACTGTCAACAACAACACACACACTCACCTACAACTGCCGCCGGTCCATCTCTCTCTCGCCTTTCACCGCCGCTCTGCAAATCGCCTCACCAAATCGCGGCCTCCCTCCTTCAAATCGTCACCCCAAATCCCTCTGCAAATCGCAGCTCTGGGTGTTTGGGGATGGGGTAGATGGAGGAGTCGAAGGGTGAGAAAATCTGTGTACTGATTTGGGCGGCCTTCTTCTTCTCGCGGTGTTGGTCGGGGTGGCGCCGGGGGTTTGGGAGGTGGTGGACGGGGTGGCGCCGAGGGTTTGGATTTGGGAGGTGGTGGTCGGGGGGGTTGGGGAAGGGGGTGTTTGGGGTTGGGGGTAGGTATTTTCTATTTTTTTTTATAAATTCATTTATTAACATTTTATTAAAATAAGATTAATTAAAAAAATTAAAAAATGACATGTCATATCTATTTGGCATTTAATTGACATGTCACAGATGTTTTCCATGTCAACTCGCCGGATTTTTTAATTTTGGGAACATTAAGAACGAATTCTCAATTCGTGTATTTATACGCCGATTTTGAAGTTGGTGAGAAAATCGCGAAATTTTAGAAAGCTTTTGAATTTAGCGGCAATTAACCCTTATTTATATATGGCGTTCAATTGGCGGTACTCACCGTGCATCGCGCACGGGCGAACGTACGTACTAGTTGATTTATAATAGTTAGTTGTTTCGATTTCATATTTGTAAGAAAATTCAGAAAATTAAAAGAGTAAAAAGTTGGAGAATTTATTTGTGTGCAAAATGAAAAATAGTTAGTTAACTTGTGGTAGTATATGAAAATGAATAAAAGAATAATTGGTATATATTAACAGACGTAATTAACCCTAATCAATTAGGGAAGACTAGCTACGTTAACTTTACAAGAGTGGTACGTACGATGAAAATATATCAGAAAAGCTTGCTTGCAAACTCGTTAATGGCTTCCCCTTTGAGAGAAGAATCCTTTGCCAGATTTCTGAGGTCTGATAAACTCCTTCCCAACTGCAAAGCCACCTTCATTTCCAGCATTTCTCCATTCTCTCTTCGCTCAAAATCATCTTCGTCCAAGTTGGATTGGATGGATTCTTGCATGAGTTTAAAGAATCCGGCATTGCTTCTATACATCTCAAACACCATTCCCACTTGGCCTCCATGCTCGAAGGAGTTTGCGACGGTGGCCAAGGCACCGCCGCCAACGGCCAAGGCGGCAGCCCAACCACCGTGAGAATGCAGCGAAGAGGCAACGGCGGCCATAGCCGTGAGTAGAGGAGCGCTCTTGGCTAATAATTTGTTGAGGTTGAGTGCTTTTCCAGCCAACCTCAAGTAATCTTCCTCGTCTTTGAGCTTCATCACCTTTACTATTTCTCTCATTTCTTCCTCCAGCTTACCATTCCAGCCGTTGTAGCCTTGATTTGTAGTTTTGGGGTGGTGTTTTCTTATGTTTTGGGGCCACCAAACCGCGGGCTCTAGAGTGGCCGGGAATTTATCGAGCATGGACCCGCCGAGGAGAGGGAGCGGGAAGGCCTTGTCGAGCGCCAAGACTTTGTCGATGATTTGGTTGACATGAATGGGAGTTGGATTTCCAATAGATAGAATGGTTTGGATTTGAGTGTGGAGCTGTTTGAACAACCTGGTTGCGTTGCGTTGCTCTTCTGCAAGCTGAGATGGTTGGATCTTATTGACAATGGAAAGCATCCCCGTGGCTGCTACGTACATGGCTGTGGAAGAAATGGTCATGGCGGTGGCATCGCCGTGGCTGGTGGAGGCGATGCCGGCCATGGTGGCGGCGGCGAGAGTGAGAGCGTTGATAGATGAGAGAAGAAGACTGTTCCACTCTTTTCTCTGATCTCCAATATTCTTGTGCATTTCAACTCTATCTGCAACTGCTTCCATAATCGCGTGAAGCTTAGCTACCACTAATGCATCGCCATCGTCTTTTTCGATCAGAGCTTCCACATTAGGGCTCAGCTGCTTTTCGAGTTGTTCAAAACTAGTAGTGTTGCCTCTCAGCTGTGGGAGACTTATTTTTGTCACTCTTTTTGGGAGATTGATCATTGCCGCCTTTGTAATTCCTCCTCTTCCATGGGAACTCATCTTTATTGATGATGATTGTAATATTATGCTTGATGATTTCATCGCTGCCATTTTCTTTTTCTTTTTTCCCCCCTTTCTAAAGATTGTGAATGACTTATGAATTGGCTTGTCTGTTTTGGCGATATGTTTGGGTTTGTGTTTGTTGTGTATATTTCTGGTGTCAGTTGTGAAGATGAATGTATGAATCGTTGTTGGTTCTGAGTGTATATATATAGCCTTTGAGAGAGAGAGATGAGATGGTGTTGACCGCATGAATTGAAATTGTTTGAATGGAAAAATTCAACCGTTGATATTTTGAAGAGGTTATTAATGCGACTGTTTCAATGTCTGACACTTCAAATATGGTGGTGTACGTGGTTGGTATTTTAACATGATATAATACAATTCTCTTATCTCCTTCAAACAAGAGGGATATTATTATATTTTAGAAGAAAACAAAAAGTAGTATACTAATCTTCAAATTGAAATAATGAAAACAAGTATTATTCATCAAAATAAAAAAAATTAAATAACCACATTTACCATTCCACCCTTAATATTAAAAAAAAAATTATTCATTTATTCTTTTGTCGTGAATTCGAGTTTTTGAACTCGAATTCATAACTAAGATTATTCCTAGTTGCGAATTCTAATTTTAAAATTCGATTTCACAACTAAGAGAATTCCTAATTGTGAGTTGTAATTTTAAAATTTAAATTCACAATCAAGATTATTCCTAGTTGTGAATTCAAGTTTTAAAATTCGAATTCATAATCAAGATCATTTTGAGTTGTGAATTCTAACTTTAAAACTCGAATTCACAACCAACCTATTCGAGTTGTGAATTCTAGTATTAAAATTCGAATTCACAACTAATCAAGTTGTGCATTCATCGTTATTTTAAAACTACTTGTGAATTCAAAAACATTAGCCATACAAACACCAAAAAACTCTTAATTCAAAGCAGCAACGAGAGTAGTGAAGAAGAGACAGACTCCACTCGATCTGCAAGTAGATCAACCGCACCCTGATTGCCATGTAAATCACCAGAAAATATTGGTGCTCATAGTAGTAATTAATCGATGTCGAAGTCGATCAATGCGATTCCATTGCTAGCCAAGATCATCAAATCTAAAAAAACGAAGACGATCAGCCCGATTATATATGATCTCGACAGCTAGAGTGGTTGTGAGGGCGGCGATGAGCCCTACGAGACATTGAAGGTGTCGTAGGCAATCGAAGCAGCAACGAGAGTAGTGAAGAAGAGAGAGATAAGGGGAAAGATGAGCTGGGATGCTCCGACGACAAGAATTTGGTTGTCCGCAGTAGAAAAGATGGTTAGAAGTCGAGGCACACCTTCTGTCGGGCACAGAGAGAGAGAGAGAGAAGGAAAGTGCATTGAAAAATTAATGGTAAGGGCAAAATTGTCTTCTTACACAAAAATTGATAAATTTTTAAGTTTTTTATCTTAATAGACATTTTTTATTTTTGTTATATGAAAATGGATAGTTTTATATATTGCCTCTAAATGACTACATTTATTATTCTAAAGCTTTTTTATTTTTGTTATATAAAAATAGATATCTTTTATTATTCTTTTAGTGATTCACAATTCTTTAAATTCATTTTCTGGAAAAGTTGTATATGAATTAGTCAATTACTCTTTTCCTTTTTCATTTTGAGATCTTACAAAAGCACTTTATAATACCATAATTTTTAAATTTTAATTGATTTAAAGTGCATTAATAATTTCTAAATTATTTGTATATATATATTAGTGCATCTGTAGTGGAGAGTTCATATGAGCTCTTAAAAGTGATCCCCACCATTTAAGGGCACACCCTCCGTAGTGGGAGAGCCTCCACTCTAGCTCTTAAATTTTCCTTTTCTTTTTATCGTTATTTTAATATTGTTTTCAATTAATTTTAATATTAAATTTAACAACATAAAATTTAATACTCGATTGATTGAAAATTTAAATTTAAATCAATGTAGTGTGGAAAATAATTGTAGAAAATATTGGATAAGATGTAATTAAGTAATCAAGGATCAATCAAGATCCTTGATTATAGTAGTTTTATTCTTTCCTTGTATATTGTTTCTTCACCCTATAAAAGGGTGCTTTGTACACAATGAAGAATATCAAGAAAGACAATAAAAATCCCAATGTTTACAGCCCTACAAATATGAATTCTTTATACAAATGTTTACAGATCCTTGGAACTCGGAAAAAAAAATTCCTCATTATTCCATTACCTTTCCTCAACCTCTCTCGACCCAAATCAAGGCAGCCAACTGCCGTGTTTTTCCCTTCCTCCTTCCTGCAAAAATTAGGTCAAAATGTCGAGAGAAATACAAACCACAGAACCAAAAACAGATACAAACGAGGTAACCCAACAAATTTCCAATTTGATGCGAAACTCCGAAAACGTCGTGCTCGGATTCAAATTAGATGGCAACAATTATCCCCTATAGGCCCGCCTCATGAAGGTAGCCATAGGCAGCAGAGGCAGGTCCGGACACATCACCAGACAACCACCACCACCAAAAGCCACATATCCGAATTACTACAAATGGGAAGAAACAGATCTGGCCGTTTTTTCTTGGTTACTACAGAACATGGAAGGGAAACTAGTGATGAATTTCACCCAACATCAGACGGCTAAGGCCGTTTGGGACAGTTTAGCAGTGACATATGGGAGTGGAGCTACAGATCCGCTCCAAATTTATGACTTGGAGGTGAAAGCAAATAAGGTGAACCAAGGACAACTTACTCTAGAGGACTACTGGAATGAACTACAGGCCATATGGCTCAACATCGACAGATGGGAGCCGAATCCGCTGGGCTGCTGCGAAGAGGGCATCGCCAAATACCGAAAACTCATCGGAAGTCGGCGGCTATACCAGTTTCTCTCCGGGTTGGACTCAAAATATGACCACGTTCGACAGGATATCCTCAAGGAAATCCCGGCTCCCTTAGCGGAGTCGGTGTTCTCGAAAGTGAGAAGAGAGGCCGCCTGACTACAAATCTTACAGCCGGCAACCAACCATGCCGACATCAACGCCTCATCATCATCGGGAGGGGTCGGAGCCGGACTCGCCGCCGTCCACCGCCCTACTCAACGGCCGGAGGTCCGACCGCCACACACCGCCGCCGGCAGAAGCAACCCACCGCGCTCAGGGAACCCTCAAAATTGGAAAAATGAAGATAAATCAAAGCTCTACTGTACTCATTGTGGCATGAACAAACACACCAAAGAGATGTGCTTTCAACTCGTTGGTTACCCGGAGTGGTGGGAAGACAACCACAAAATCGCCAAAGGGAAAATGGCGAGTGGAAGTGGAGACAAATAGGAGCAGATCGGAGCGGCGGCGTTGGCCGCGAGGGCAGCGGCGGTGGCCGTGGACCGGTCGCCAGAGTTTGGGTAGAATGGAGGAGGCCGAATTGAGGAGGTGACTGGCGTGAATGGGGGAGGCGTGAATGAGGGAGGCGCCTATTCTCAAGATTCAGGTATAGAGTTTGGTGTTTTTACACCAAGCCCTCCTAATTTCGCCTATTTCCATAAAGAACCCCATGTCTTGCCCATAAGTCCCCCAAATTCTCGTTTATTACAAATGCCTCCCTTAAGTTGTTCTAAACTGCAAATATCACCCCATGTTATACAATCTGCCCCTCTAGATTCCCAAAAATTACATAAGTACCCTAGTTTTCTACACAATACTAAAAGCATCTCTCAATTATGTAGAAAGTCACTAAATACTTCCGCTGCATATCAAATCTCTAGTGATAAACAGGATAGAGATAAAAGGTGGATTTTTTTACTGTGGGGCTACTGATACTATGACTTTTGAGAAAATTGATATTCTTGAGTCGTCACCATCATACCGAACACATGTTCAAAGTGCAAACGGTAACTTGACCCGTGTTGAAGGAGCCGGAACTATAGAAATCTCCCCTACTCTTCGTCTTTCAAACTGTCTATATGTTCCATCTCTTTCTCATAAACTCTTGTCTATTAACCATGTTACAAAATATCTCAATTGTACCATGCTTAAGCATCCTCACTTCTGTCTTCTTCAGCATATCAGGACGGGGAAGATTATTGGGCGTGGCACTGAGTAGGATGGATTGTACTATGTGGATGAGATAGCTCAACAAGGCAAGGTGATGCTGGCTCACGGGTGTAAAAGATCTAGGCTATTACTTGTAATTTTCTGAAATTATAATGTGATTTGAAGGAATTTTGGATAAAAATCGATAGAACAGAGAAGTAGATAGAAATAGGAAGACGGAGAAAGAGAGAGAAAAGATAATTTCATTGCTTAGGTTTTTCATTTCATGCACGTACACTTTATATGCTAAGGTTTAAAGGTGGTGGGACCCTTGGGCTAAAGTTGCTAAATACAATAACATAAGTACTGAAAAACAAATAAAGATAAATGGTAACAATTGTGCCACATGTCACCAGATCTTGCATTTGGACCATTGACCTCTTAGCCACTTTTGATGTTCCCCCCTTCAGCCAAATCCTCCTCACACGAACCAATCTCTCTCCCTTGCATAGTCAAACTCAATTCTTCTTCTTCTTCCCTCTTCTCAATCTTCTCCGACTTTCCAACATTTTTCCGCTGCCGCCGTCTCTCTCTTCGACATCACAACTTTCCCAACTTCCATTTCCTCTCATTTAATCTCGAAATTTCCTAAGTTCAATACAATACTCCCCGGATTTTCAGATCCTTGACCGCAAGGATCGTCAACTTCGAATTTCCAGCGGAGAACCTTCAGATCCACCCATTCCGCCACATCTGCTCCTCCTTCGATCCACTGGACAAGGCCTTGCTGAACCTTCTTCCCGTCACGAGAGATAGAACGGTAATCAAGAACTAAAAAAGGTACCGCCTTGAAATGACCGTGGACATCGACTGCCGGAAGCGCAGTAGAAGGTATGATATTCTTACCCAAACATTTCTTAAGCAAAGATACGTGGAACACTGGATGAATCTTTGAGGAATCTGGCAATTGAAGTTTGTATGCCACTTCACCAATTTTCTCTTGAACCTTGTAGGGACCGTAATACTTGGCAGCGAGTTTCAGATTCTTCCTCAGGACCACCGAATTCTGTCTGTATGGCTGCAGCTTAAGGTAAACGAGATCCCCAACTTTAAAGATCATTTCAATGCGGTGCTTGTTAGCATATAATCTCATCATTTCCTAGGCCAATGTCAATTTTTTTTTCAACATATGGATCATATCCTGCCTTTGAGTAACCCATTCCTTCATTTCTTGATTAGGAGAGCTTAGATAAGCTCCTAATCCAGTGTGTGGGGGTGGAATTCCATATAGATCCTGATAGGGAGAACACTTCAAACTGTTGTGGAAGCTAGTATTGTACCAATATTCTGCTAAAGATAGCCACTTTACCCATTGTTTAGGAGTAGCTCCAGCCATACACCGCAAATAACCTTCCAAACATTGGTTGACCCTTTCTGATTGCCCATCCGACTGTGGGTGATATGCAGTGGTCATGTCTAGTCTAGTTCCTCCAAAACTGGCTGGTGAATACCTTATCCCTATCAGACACAATACTGACAGGTGGCCCATGAAGCTTATAGACATTGTCTAAGAACAGTTTGGCTACGGTCTGAGCAGTGAAGGGATGAGATAAGGCCAGAAAATGGGCATATTTACTGAGCCTATCAATCACCACCATAATCACGTCCTTTCCAAAAGATTTAGGTAACCCCTCTATAAAATCCATTGTAATATAAGTCCAAAACTTGTCAGGTATAGGCAGTGGTTGCAATAACCCGGGGTAAGGTACATGCTCAGATTTGTTTCTCTGGCAGACATCACACTGCTGCACTAGTTCTTCAACATCCTTCTTCATGTGTGGCCAGAAAAAGAAAGATTTCAGCCTAGCATAAGTACCCCACACTCCTGAGTGCCCACCAAAAGATGTATTGTGCACCTCTTCCAAAATAGTTTGCCGAAGGCCATTGCCTGAACCAACAACCACTCTTCCTTTATACTGAATAATTCCAGATACTACTGTGTAGTCTGCATAAGAAGTAGGATCAATAGGTTTAGAAAGTAGTACTTGTGAAAAATAAGCATCACCATCGTAGCTTTGTTTCACCCTTTTCATCCACAAGGGGGTGAATGTAGTGAGTGACTGACAATCCTCCTCAACTGTGGGATATCTTGATAAGGCATCAACAGCCTTGTTCTCAGCCCCCTTTTTATACTGTATCTCATAATCCAGTCCTAATAACTTTGTTATCCATTTCTGTTGCACAGGGTTCATGACCTTCTGATCCAGTAGATGCTTGAGAGCTTGTTGATCAGTTTTCATGAAGAACTTGTGCCCTTGTAAGTAAGATTTCCATCTTTGCACAGCTATGATTACAGCTAAAAACTCTCTTTCATAAACTGATAGTAATTGGTTCTTAGGGCAGAGGGCCTTACTCATAAATGCTATAGGTTTGTCATTCTGCATTAACACAGCTCCCACCCCAACACCACTTGCATCAGTCTCTACTGTGAAGGGTTGGTTAAAATCTGGTAGAGCCAAAACTGGAGCAGACACCATGGCATTTTTCAATTCTTCAAATGCCTTAGTAGCTTCCTCACCCCACTTGAAATTGTCCATTCTCAATAATTCAGTAAGGGGTCTGCTGATCAGCCCATAGTGTTTGATGAACTTCCTATAGTAGCCAGTCAACCCCTCAATTGCTTAATGTTCTTAGGAGTAGGCCATTCCCTCATACAAGCTACCTTTTGAGGATCAGTAGCCACACCATCTTTGGATATAATATGCCCCAAATATTCAATGTTCTGCACCCCAAACTGGCATTTGCTCATCTTAGCAAATAGAGTGTTGGCCCTTAAAACATCCAGTACTGCTCTCAAGTGAATTAAGTGGTCATTCCAGCTCTTACTATACACCAATATATCATCAAAGAATACTAGCACACTTTTTCTTAAATAAGGCTGAAAAACCTGATTCATCAGGGATTGGAATGTGGCAGGAGCATTGCACAATCCAAAAGGCATCACCAGGAATTCATAGTGTCCATAGTGAGTTCTAAAGGCTGTCAAATACCTGTCTTCCTCCTTCATAAGTATTTGAAAATAGCCTGACCTCAAATCCAGTTTGGAAAAATAACTTGCACCATATAGCTCATCCAACAGTTCTTCAATTAGGGGAATAGGGTAGTCATGCTTGACTGTGAGAGAATTTAGATACCTGTAATCTATGCACATTCGCCAAGAACCATCCTTCTTTTTAACCAGAATTGCTGGGGAGGCAAAATGGCTCCTGCTATATTGAATTGTGCCAGCTTCCAGCAATTCCTTAACAATTTTCTCTATTTCATCTTTATTCTTGTGTGTAGTTCTGTAGGGATATTGGTGCTTAGGCTCACTTCCAGCTTTAAGCACAATCTGATGCTCAATTCCCCTGATAGGTGGCAGGCCCAGAGGTTCTTCAAACACATCCTTGTACTCTTCCAACAAGGCTGGGATAGCTGAATTAGTGAGAATGGATACATCACTCTGCTGAGATTGAATCAGGTACAACTCAGCTACCTCATCTAAATGGTGATGGATTAGATGAAACAACCTGTGAACAGAAATCATTTAAAACTGAGTCTGGTCAGTTATGGCCCTCAACTTGACCCTCTTTCCCCTAGTAAATACAGTAAAAGTCATATTCTCATAATCCAAACTAATAAGGGTGGAAAACTTCAACCAGTCGCCCCCTAGAATCATATCATACCCTTCGTTCTTCAATATCCTAGGTGAGAAGGTGAACTGGTGGCCTTGGATTGTCCAAGTGAAGTCCTGAACTCTCCACTTACTTATCAGTTTATGTCCAGTAGCCCCCTTGACCATGATCGGTTTGTCCTTCTCTAGTGGAATATTCAATTCTGTTGCCAACCCTTCTCTTAAGAAGCTGAGGGTGCTTCCAGTGTCTAAAAGTATCTTCAACTCTCTTCCCCCAAACTCACCAATGACCCTCATCGTAGTGGAGTTAGGATTTCCTAGCAGTGATTCCATTGCCATGTAAACCTCATCCAGCTGTCCCCCATCCTCACATATCTGTTCAGCCTCTTCCTCATCTTGTTGGAGATGAGCCAACTCTTGCTCTTCATCCATGGCCATATAGAACACCCTGTGCTTGCATTTATGACCAAAGACATATTTCTCATCACAATTATAACACAGCCCCTTCTCTCTTCTTGCAACCATTTCAGCACCAGTCAAAAGCTTGATGGGGGTCTTGGCACTGTTAAGTGCATTTGGTTTGTAGGTCAAGGAAACATCAGGCCTTCTGGGATTATGAACTTGATTTGGGGAGGGCTTTGGAGGTGGCCGAACCCTCTTAGATAGGGCTTCTAAGGTAAACAACTGTTGCTTCCCTATTTCAATAGCCTCATGTAGTGTTTTAGGTTTAAACAATAACATAAGTCCCTGCATTTCCTCTGATAAACCACTTATAAAACTTGCCACAAAATATTCTTCAGAATAATTCATGCTGTTACTGAGTAGTAAGCAAGCTCTAAGTTCTTCAAACTTCTCAACATACTCCTCATAACTGCCAGCCTGTTTGAGATTTTTGAATTCCATAACCATTTTTCCCTCATTTAAGTCATCAAATTTCAAAGCTACTTCCTCCATAAACTGCTGCCAATTGATAGTAAATAAGTTTTCACAACCAAAGTTCTGCAACCAGTGTAATGCCTTACCTTCAAAATTATGCACAGCCAACTGCACCATATTTTCATCACTCATAGAAGCAGATAATTTAAAGTAGGTGTTGCATTTAATAATCCAGGCCCTAGGATTAGTGCCATCAAACTTAGGAAAATCAATCCTATGGTTTGAATATCCAGAATTTGAACCAGACTGCTGAGAATAGTCAGTGTTAAATCCAGGGGTGAAGGGAGAAACTCTAGAGCTGGAGTTACCTTCCTTCCTTGCAGTGAATGGGGACGGACCCAATAGAGATGAGCTTGTGTTTTCCTTGCCCTTACCAGATCCCATCATAAGTAGCTTAAGCTCCTCCACAGATTTTGCTAGCTGATCATATTTTGTATCAATTTTCTGATCCAAATTCTTGAATTGCTCATTGATCTGATTTTCTAACATAGATCTGTTTCTTGCTTCAGCAATTAGCTGCTGCTCCAACTTTTTGTGTGACTCCTGCAACTCCTTAGCTCGTGTGCCATCAGCCATTTCCACTCGGATCTTTGCCAGAAGGAAGCAAAAGAACCCAAGCTCTGAGATACCAATGTAATAGATCTAGGCTTGACAAACATGGTTTTCGTACCTCAATTCCACATGTTTTGTTGTCATTTCCCTTCATGTTTTGCTTGTGAATGCTTGTTTGTGCCCGAATATTTAGTTTTATGAAGATTTGATATCTTGGTGTAGTTTTGGAGTAATTTCAGGAACCATCAATGATTAATTGGAGGATTTTGAAGATATGAGATTGAAGTACGTCTCGAGAGGAATCCGTGAGCGCAAACGGCGACCAAATCCGAGTCCGGACGAGGGAGAACGGAGCAAAACGAGCGGCCTGCGCAATACGCCCAGTACCCCGCGGTCACCACCCGCGGCCGCGGGGTGGGACCGCGGGTCAGCTGCCCCGACTCCAGCAGACACCCGCGGTCACCACCCGCGGCCGCGGGGCGGGACCGCGGGTCCCCTGACTCTCCCCCACGTTTGAAGGCCGCGGACGCGGGCCGTGACCGCGGGAAAAGAGCGGAGCATCCCCAGGTGGGCCCCAATCGCGTTTTTCACCCCTTAAACCCCTTTCTTCCCCTTTTCCTCACATTATTCATCATCCCCAACATTCAACACACCCATTTCCATCTTCCCCAATTCCTCCACACCAAACCCTAGCCTCCATTACCACATCTTTTTACCAAGATTGAATGCATTGAAGAGGAGAGAAGATTGAAGAAAGCTCATTAATAGGATTTGTCACTTCTTACTCTCTCTTTCATTTATGTATTTCTTTGATTTAGGTTTGTTGTTTGTGAACATGTTTGAATAAATCCCCCATTGGTTTGGGGATTAGGCTAGTTGATTATGTGATGGATTGATTATTATGCTTAATATATGTCTTGATTATTTCCTTATTATTATCTTTTCAAGCCCTAGCTTTAATTCTTGTATGGATTGTTGGCCACTTTCTATGCATTTCTAATTTGTGATTTGAATTGGGAGAGGATAATCATAATAGATTAGGAGCTTGAAACATATTGACTCAATAAACCGGGAGGTTGAGAGTTGGGTGAGAGTTTACCGATCCTTTGTGCTTTTGGGAGTTATAGGTTAGAAGTTGACCGGGGACGGCAACTATGACCCGTAATCTACCGTTTTAGTCGTCCGGGAGGGGGCTAGAACTAGTGGGGAGATCACTCTAGATAAATAGGAATATCAAGACTAATATTGAGCTAATTTGAAGTCCATTGCTAATCCATCGATGCCTAATCCCTAAACCACCTTCATCACTTAATTAATCCACTTTGTTTGATTGTTCTTATTTTGTCTTTGAATTTGTTAGTTAATCAAACCACTCACCTCCTTGTTTAGTCTAAATAGCTCTAGCATAATGAATTAGGATAATCACTAGATTGAACTACTAATCCTTGTGGGATACGACCTTGCTTCCATATATTACAACTACCCGTATACTTGCGGCGTGGTGAAAATATTAGCGAACAAGTTTTTGGCGCCGTTGCCGGGGATTAGTTTAGTTTGATTACTTGTGATATTTTGAATCATTGTGTTTAACTACTTTAGACATTTTACTTGATTTATTTTTTGTTTTCTATCTTAAGATGTTTGTTTTGACCCGTTGTTTTTGTTGGTTGGTAGGGTGATGAAAAAGAAAATTATTACACAACACCAAAAATATTAAATGGATGATGGAAGGAATGAGTTGGTTGAGCAACTCGAACTACAATTGGCGATGATGCAACTTAAGTTGCGAGTTTTAGAAGCAAAAAGAAATTGTAGGCAACCATTCATCCAAGAAGCCTTCCAACCAACACCTTCCTATGGTGAGTATTATGACATGGGGTGCAATGCCATAGAGTGGCAATCGCCATTGGAGTATGAGGACCACTTCAATAGTTGGAATTATGAAAATTCTCATTTCACTCAAGAAGGCTTTCAAGGGAGAAATTGGTACTATCAAGAGGAGAATCCGAATGTTAGAGACGATCTTCTACAATGCTTCATAGCTACACAAGCTTGGATAGAAAAAAGTATAGCAAACTCGGATGTTATGCTAGAAGAGCAAAGAAGGTCTTTGGCTACCACTATGGAGAATCAAAAGCGAATTGATGATTTGTGCATGGCCATTAGCCTACAAAATGGAACCTTGTATGAGGAACCAATGTCAATGCTAAGTGAAGAGCCTCAAGAAGTTGAAGAAGAGTATGAAGAAGATGACGATCAATTCTCCAAATCCCTTGAAGTCGAGAGCCCAACTTTTCCAATGCAACCTCTACAATTCCAAAAAGATGAAGACTTCACAAGCTGTAAAGAATGCAAAGTCAAAAATTTTGTCGATCCTTACCTCGACACGGGCGATTCTATGAAGGCTTGCTTCTTTCACTTTTATTTATCTTCATCTTTTGATTTTCACTTTGATTTGTCTAATAAAGAATTGTTTGAGTGTGGTGGTACTCTAGATGGTGAACGAGATTACCATGACCCCCGGGATGTCTCAAAGATTGCTAAGCCACCATATTTTTGGGTGGCAACGGATGGAGCATACAAATTTGATGAAAAATGGCCACCGCCTAAGCCTCCACCTCGTTTGTGAGTACGAGACAAGTAACCATTTTCTCCTTCATCCAAACTTATTTCTCCTTTGTGTGAAATAAGTTTGGGGGGAGGGGAAAGATGGATTAGTGTCTCATCTATCTTTTGCTTTACTTGTTTTTGTTTGTTTTAGTATTGTTGTCTTGTTTTTGTTATTGTTGAATAAATGAAAGCTTGAGAGTTAGTTGGGTTGATATTTTTGTTTTTGTTTTGCTTGGGATAATTGTATCAAACTTTGTGATGTTGATTGAATGTCATTGGGCTTATGATATGAATTGTTTCTTGGAAAAATTGTGTGTATCACTTGTGGATTATGCATGAAAAGTTTGAACTTGTGACAAGTGAGTTAAATGTTTTGCCTCTAAGAACTTGATAATGAGCTTGTAAGATTTGAGCCATTGATTGTCATATTATCACAATCTCATTTCATTCTTGAGTGTAAATCAATTGAACATGTTCGTTAATCTCTAGAACTTGCCATAAGTCCTCTCTCAAAAAAATAAAAGTAGATGTGTTATGAATGTTGAGATGATTGAAGGCCATCTTTGCAAACCACTTAACCCAAATCTTGTCCAAATTCTCATATGATCATAGTTTACCCACTTTTGTGCCTTATAACTTTTCTTTGAATTAACCAATGATGGGTAGAACTTAGATTGTTAGTGATTGCTTTGATGAAAAGGTTTGGGAAATGATTGAAATTGCTTATCAAGCTTTGATTGAGTGAAAATCACTAGTCCCCTATGAGCTTAGAAAGAAAAAGAAATGAAAATGAATGTGAATAAAAGAGCATAAATGGGAGTGATTTGCCTTTTGAATCATATCATGATAAGTATCACTAAGAGTGAAAAGAAGAAATGTGGGGATTTTGGTTTTTGATTGATAAGAACAATGGTGAATATGACATATTCAATTTGGGAATTGTATGGGATATGAGTCACTTTGCCTATAAACACCTCACCTCACCAAAGAGCTCTCATTGCAACCTAAATAGAAGCCCTTTTTGATCTTTATTTGTAACACATTGAAGTATAGAGAGTTAGGATAAATGGCAAGCTTATGGTAGATTGCATATTTGTTTCAATTTGAGTGCAAACACGTCCATTCTAAACACTTGAGAGTTGAGTGCGTCATTGAAACATCCACTTTGTTAGGATTCAAGCTTGGAGGTTATAATATTGAACTCATTATCACTTGTGACTTCTTGGAATGCATTTCTACTTGTGATGCACTTTTGAAAGATTTTTTGTAAAATTTGAAGCCCTTGAAATGACACCAATTCATGCTCACATGTTTGTTTACTTTTATTTCTCTTCTCTTCGTCGTTTGGGGACAAACAACACTTTAAGTTTGGGGGGTTGACAAACATGGTTTTCGTACCTCAATTCCACATGTTTTGTTGTCATTTCCCTTCATGTTTTGCTTGTGAATGCTTGTTTGTGCCCGAATATTTAGTTTTATGAAGATTTGATATCTTGGTGTAGTTTTGGAGTAATTTCAGGAACCATCAATGATTAATTGGAGGATTTTGAAGATATGAGATTGAAGTACGTCTCGAGAGGAATCCGTGAGCGCAAACGGCGACCAAATCCGAGTCCGGACGAGGGAGAACGGAGCAAAACGAGCGGCCTGCGCAATACGCCCAGTACCCCGCGGTCACCACCCGCGGCCGCGGGGTGGGACCGCGGGTCAGCTGCCCCGACTCCAGCAGACACCCGCGGTCACCACCCGCGGCCGCGGGGCGGGACCGCGGGTCCCCTGACTCTCCCCCACGTTTGAAGGCCGCGGACGCGGGCCGTGACCGCGGGAAAAGAGCGGAGCATCCCCAGGTGGGCCCCAATCGCGTTTTTCACCCCTTAAACCCCTTTCTTCCCCTTTTCCTCACATTATTCATCATCCCCAACATTCAACACACCCATTTCCATCTTCCCCAATTCCTCCACACCAAACCCTAGCCTCCATTACCACATCTTTTTACCAAGATTGAATGCATTGAAGAGGAGAGAAGATTGAAGAAAGCTCATTAATAGGATTTGTCACTTCTTACTCTCTCTTTCATTTATGTATTTCTTTGATTTAGGTTTGTTGTTTGTGAACATGTTTGAATAAATCCCCCATTGGTTTGGGGATTAGGCTAGTTGATTATGTGATGGATTGATTATTATGCTTAATATATGTCTTGATTATTTCCTTATTATTATCTTTTCAAGCCCTAGCTTTAATTCTTGTATGGATTGTTGGCCACTTTCTATGCATTTCTAATTTGTGATTTGAATTGGGAGAGGATAATCATAATAGATTAGGAGCTTGAAACATATTGACTCAATAAACCGGGAGGTTGAGAGTTGGGTGAGAGTTTACCGATCCTTTGTGCTTTTGGGAGTTATAGGTTAGAAGTTGACCGGGGACGGCAACTATGACCCGTAATCTACCGTTTTAGTCGTCCGGGAGGGGGCTAGAACTAGTGGGGAGATCACTCTAGATAAATAGGAATATCAAGACTAATATTGAGCTAATTTGAAGTCCATTGCTAATCCATCGATGCCTAATCCCTAAACCACCTTCATCACTTAATTAATCCACTTTGTTTGATTGTTCTTATTTTGTCTTTGAATTTGTTAGTTAATCAAACCACTCACCTCCTTGTTTAGTCTAAATAGCTCTAGCATAATGAATTAGGATAATCACTAGATTGAACTACTAATCCTTGTGGGATACGACCTTGCTTCCATATATTACAACTACCCGTATACTTGCGGCGTGGTGAAAATATTAGCGAACAAGGCTATTACTTGTAATTTTCTGAAATTATAATGTGATTTGAAGGAATTTTGGATAAAAATCGATAGAACAGAGAAGTAGATAGAAATAGGAAGAATGAGAAAGAGAGAGAAAAGATAATTTCATTGCTTAGGTTTTTCATTTCATGCACGTACACTTTATATGCTAAGGTTTAAAGGTGGTGGGACCCTTGGGCTAAAGTTGCTAAATACAATAACATAAGTACTGAAAAGCAAATAAAGATAAATGGTAACAATTGTGCCACATGTCACCAGATCTTGCATTTGGACCACTGACCTCTTAGCCACTTTTGATGTTCCCCCCTTCAGCCAAATCCTCCCCACACGAACCAATCTCTCTCCCTTGCATAGTCAAACTCAATTCTTCTTCTTCCCTCTTCTCAATCTTCTCCGCCTTTCCAACATTCGCCGCTGCCGCCGTCTCTCTCTTCGACATCACAACTTTCCCAACTTCCATTCCCTCTCCTTTAATCTCGGAATTTCCTATGTTCATGACAACGGGACTACTGACCAGGAAGCTTGGCTTTGGCATCGTCGGTGAGGGCATCCATCCACGGGTTATCTTCAGATTTTGTTTCCCGAGTTAGTAAAAAATGAGTCATTATCATGTGAAACTTGTGTTTTGGCTAAGAGACACAAACAATCTTTTAAACCCAATAATTCTTGTGTTGACTCTATTTTTTCTTTAGTACATTCTGATGTTTGGGGACCGTCTCCTGTTTCGGGGGATCAAAGTTTTAAATATTTCATGTTTTTTTATTGATGACGTGGGTATACTTTCTCAAACATAAGTCTGAAGTTTTGAAAAATTTACCTATTTTTTTTGCCCTAGTTCAAACTCAATTTCAAAAACATATTTAGACCCTTAGCACCGATAATGGGGGGGGGGGGAATTTGTTAATCATTCTATGCAGAATTTTTGTCAACAAAAAGGGATAATTCATCGAACCACTTGCCCTCATACCCCCGAACAAAACGGCGCTGCTGAACGAAAAAATAGAATTCTCCTTGAAATGACCCGGGCTATGATGATTGAATCTAAGGTGCCCACTCATTTTTGGCCTGAAGCTGTTGCCACTTCAGTCTATCTCATAAATCGTCTTCCTACTAGAACTCTCCAGTTACAAACCCCTCTGCAAAAACTATCCACTTTGGCCTCTGTCCCTCCCGCACTTACTCTTCAACCTCGGGTATTCGAGTGTTCAGTCTTTGTTCATATCCCCAAGCATGAAAGAACTAAACTCTCTCCATGTGCCCTTAAGTGTGTCTTTGTAGGATATGGGGTTAACCAAAAAGGTTATAGGTGTTACAATCCAAAGACCCGTCAAGTCTTAACCACGATGAATTGTGATTTCCTTGAAACCGAATATTTTTATGATACCCACCTTAACAGTCAGGGAGAGAGTGAGGAAAAGAGTGAAATAGACGTGTTAAGCTGGTTACCAATGTCAAGTCCAGAAGCAGGCCCACCAGAGACTGTTAACCTCACCACCGAGCAGCTCTTATCCACTTCAGAATCAATCTCTTCTCCGCCTCAGCATCATCCCATATCTCCTCATCCAATATCTCTGGTAAGAAATTCAGAACCTACTGTACTTTCCGATTCAACTGATCATATTCCTCAGATTGGTGTAGAAGAACAGGAGAATACGACAGATGGTGATGCTGGGAGATACGTTTTGCCTCCTAGGAGTACTAGAGGTATTCCTCCCAAACGATACACTCCAGAAAAGTTTGGAAAGAATACTCGGTACTCTATTGGAAATTTTGCCAAGGGAAACTTGTCCAAAACCTCCACTGCTTATGAAGCAACCTTATATGATGATGAGATCCCACAATCAGCAGAACAAGCTCTCAAAATTGAGCATTGAAGGGCCGCCATGAAAAATGAGATCGGTGCTCTGGATCGTAATCATACTTGGGAAAAGTGTAGATTACCAAAGGGAAAGAAGACGGTTGGATGTAAATGGGTTTTCACAATCAAAAGAAAACTAGATGGATCGATTGAGCGATACAAAGCTCGACTGGTTGCCAAAGGATATACACAGATGTATGGGATTGACTATAAGGAGACTTTCTCACCTGTGGCAAAGATGAACACTGTCAGAGTTCTTCTATCCATAGCTGCCAACAGAGACTGGGATCTTCACCAGTTTGATGTTACAAATGCCTTCCTCCATGGAGAACTCGAGGAGGAAATGGAGGTTTACATGGATGTTCCTCAAGGTTTTTCAGATAACTTTGAAAAGGGTGAGGTGTGCAGATTGTAGAAGACTTTATATGACCTCAAACAGTCTCCCAGGGCCTGGTTTGGACGATTCACCGAAGATATGAAGAAGTTTGGGTACCAAAAAAGCAACGCAGACCACACCTTATTCTTAAAGAAGCGAGGTGATCTTATTTCTTGCTTAGTCATTTATGTTGATGATATGATCATAACAGGGGATGACTTAGAAGAAATTCAGAAGTTGAAAGAAAGCCTGTTCAAAGAGTTCGAGATGAAGGACTTAGGGAGACTGAAGTACTTGAAGTACTCAGATCAAAGAGAGGGATCTTCATCAATAAGAAGAAATACACTCTAGATCTTCTTGCAGAGACAAGAATGCTGGATTGCAAACCAGCAAAAACATCTATTGTGACAAATCTTGGGCTACAGATTGTGAAGGGAGAAGAGTTAACTGATCGTGGACAATATCAACGTCTGGTAGGGAAGCTCATCTATCTCCCCCATACCCGACCTGATATTGCCTACGCTGTTGGAGTTGTTAGCCAGTTCATGCACCAACCCCAGGTTAATCACTGGGAAGCAACACTTAGAATTGTGAGATATCTTAAAGGAACCTTTGATTATGGAGTACTATTCAAAAGAACTGGTCACTTGGAAATACAAGCCTATACAGATGCAGATTGGGCTGGGAACCCAATTGACAGAAAATCAACAGCAAGATATTTTGCCTTCATAGGAGGTAACCTCGTATCATGGAGAAGCAAGAAATAAAAGGTAGTGGCTCTCTCGAGTGCAGAAGCAGAATTCAGGGGAATCAAGAGTGGGCTGACTGAAGTTCTTTGGTTGAGAAGGCTACTAATGGAGTTAGGTCTTCATCCAACGAAAACATGCCAAATGTTCTGTGACAACAAAGCCACCATCAGCATATCTGAAAATCCGGTGCAACATAATAGAACTAAACATGTCGAAGTTTATAGGCATTTCATCAAAGAGAAGATCGAAGGAGGGATCGTGACCCTACCCTTTGTGAGATCCGAAGATCAACTCGCTGACATCCTAACCAAAGCTGTGAACTCCACGAGTTTTTCAGAAGTTCTTGGCAAATTGAATATCGGGAATCCCGTTACTCAACTTGAGGGGGAGTGTGGAAAATAATTGTGAAAAATATTGGACAAGATATAATTAAGTAATCAAGGATCAATCAAGATCCTTGATTATAGTAGTTTTATTCTTTCCTTGTTTATTGTTTCTTCACCCTATAAAACGGTGCTTTGTACACAATGAAGAATATCAAGAAAGATAATAAAAATCCCTATGTTTACAGCCCTACAAATATGAATTCTTTATACAAATATACCAATACCATGTTCAACATGTAGTGGGAGTACTACATTGATTGAAAATTAAAATTGCATTACAATAAAAATAAAATTCTAAATTAATTCAAATTAAAAAACATAAAAATATCTACAACAGAAAAATTTAAAGATCATTGCATTTTTTTATTTCCTCCACCTTCTTCAGGTGAAACGCCAACTCGTTGGGATTCATTTGGTAGGTGTCCTTGCCCAGGATGATGCCATCCGCAAGGTCCTGTTGGGTTTGGAAGAAAATTCTCATGACCTTGACCAAGTTTTCGATGGCCTTCACGGCTCGTATTTGCTCCGACAACGATTCTGCCTTCTTCTTGCCTTTTTCTTTGTCACTTTTCGTCGCCTTTTGGCCTTGGGGCCTAGCTAGTAGTGATGCTTGGCTCGCTAGACGTCGTCATTTAGCCTCCGCATGAGCCCTTTGAACATTGGTTGGAGTTGATATCCTCGCTAATAGATGCGAATTTCTGACTTTCACTGAGCACCTTCCAAACATATGGATATTTGAAAAAACCACCATGCTCGGCCGCGTACAGCTGTTACGCTTGAGCGGTGGTTTGCTCATCGCTCATGCTGGACATACCTTCACATTCTTTTTAACACATTAGAAGTGCGACTTGATTTGTTTCACGGTGCATGGAATGGTGCTTTGGGGCCGTTGCTCATTGTATTTGGTGACAATATGGAACCCCAATATATGCTAGTTGGTCAGTGCCTTTGACGGAGTCGAGTGTAGCTTCTGCATATAAGGCATATGAGCATCGTCTCGGCCGGAGTGTAGGCACCTATTTAATATTCCCTCCGTCCCACTAGAATTGGCACACTTGCCTTTTTTGTTTGTCCCACTAGAATTAACACTTTCTTAAAATGGTATGTGGTCCATACATTCTCTACACACATAAAATAAGTGAACCTTACCTACTTTACACTCTTAACCCTTTATTCTTAATCTCCGTGCCCAACTCAAAAGTATCAATTCTAGTGGGACGGAGGGAGTAGTATGGTGGTTGCCGACATGGCCGCTATCTCCTCCACCTCGGGCTTCGCTGCTGCTGCAAAATTGGCGTTCAAATTAATTCCTTCAAGACTCGCTGTTGGAGCAATGTTTTTATTCTTGAGAGAATGGCAAAAATGCTTAGTCGGACGAATTTGGTTTGTCCGGAGAGGGATTTTGGGGGTGGTTACTCCACCAATTTCCTCGATTTTTCTAGCACAACGTCTATGAAACGAAGAAAAACTAGATAGAAAAAGAAGAAGAAGATCAAAATGAAGATGAATGTTGTGTGAAATTTAAAGGGAAGATGATAGTATTTATAGAAGAAAAAAAGGAATAAAAAATTTAAAAAATAAATAAAAAGGAAACAACTGCTGAACGACACTCTGTAATTAACAAAAAAAGAATATTGGTTTAAATTCAACATTTTAGTCGTTTACATTTTTTTTCTTTTGAATGGCATGTAATTTTCTGTACTGATTGGGTTGCGCAGTGCACACGCCCAATCAAAACTCAAGGGACTCAGTATTGGAGGGAGGTGCTAATTTATTTTAGGATAAGAAATAACTTTAATAGTTTCTGGACCTAATTCCAACGAATTTTTGCAATGATGTGACATGCGCTATATGGATACGGTTTGAAAACTCGTGATTTTCACCCTCAATTCTGGAGCGGCAAATCTCAATTGTGATTTGTGAAGAGTATCTGACTTAACATAGAAATTTAAGTCTAACATCAATGTAAGTCTCTATTTAAACTTCGAGTGATACAAGTCATAGTGTTCAGTTGTCCCATGAATGGCATTCAGAGGTAGAATTGAGTGTTCTTTTTCTCTACCAAAATTTTGAGGGGAAAAATATATAAAGCTAGAATTGAGTCCGACCAATTCTTTTATTTAGAAAGTGTACTGGTGGTGTAAAAAATAATTAAACATAATTGAATTGGTGAGTTTTGGTTAATTATTTTAAAATTATGCTAAATATAATAAATTAAAATTAAAGGAAAAATTAAATAAAAACTATTAAATTAAATTTGATAATGAGATACAAAGTGGGATAGATGATCCACGTACATATATACATTAATATATGGTTCCGATTAAATCGATCTAATTTGTGGTAACCCAAATCCAGGCTAATTGTCATAGGAATTTTCTTCTCTATCTCAACTCAAATTTCTTTAAGAAAAAAGAACTGTTCATAGTGTTATATATTTTGAGTTTTTTCGGTGTAGCTAGACTGCGAAAACACCAGTCTAATCTTTTTGTGGCAACCCAAATCTTAAGCCACTTGCCATATAGTACATATTTATATCTCAAGTTAGGTTTTTGTATGATAAAAAAATTGAATATTATGTTAATTAAGTTTTCTTTTTATGTTGACTGCGGAAACATAGCCTATTCTTTTATGGAGGTAGGCAGGTAGCATGAGGAATAGTCAAATCATGGGAGCTACAATATAATTTTTCATGGTACACACTATTTGAGGGCGACGAGAAAGAGCCTAGTTGGTTGCGAATCTTCTGCTGTGGAAGAAATTACAACATAGAGTATTGTGTATTCAGACGCAGCGTTCTAATTTTAAATACACAAAAACTTTGATACAATCGGGGTTGATCCGTACATAAAATAGTGTTATTTATAAGGTTCGTGTCAGGATACGGTTTCAAATCAAGGTGCGGATCAGGGTCTAAGTGAGGGTGCAATCCGATTGTACCCAAGACCACCTCAAATAAATATATCTTTGAATTGATCTAACTTGATAGAGAATGGAGGATGATGAACGATCCTAATACGAAGATGCTTGCATGGAGTTGTGGAAGATTTGAGATGGTTGGATTAATGTTGTCGTGTTGTGAAAATGAATAATGTTATTGATATAAAAAATAGTTCCAACGTATTATATTTTCAAAAATTAAGACTTAATCTCTTCACTTCCTGGTAGTAGCTTTGATTCATCTACTTGTCCTTCTAGGACAAGTCTTAAAGATGTAGGGATGACAATAATACATGCGTGTTCGGATACCCACCCCTAATGAGTCGGGTATGCCGGTGAAATTTTGGGGGCACTTATGCCCGGATCGGGTTCGGGTCGGGCTCGAGGGAATATGTACCTGCCCCGAACCTGCCCCAATTGTACTTTTATATGTTTCATAGAATTTGTGTTAGAAGATATATTTGAGTTTTAATTGTGAAATTTATAATTTGTTTATGATTGAATAATACTATTTATTTATTTTGAGTTTTTATATGTTTGATGGAATGAATAAAATGCTTGTTGTATAAGAAAATTTTGCAAAATAAATAAATAAATTAGTGGATACCGGACGGCCCCGCCCCGAACTGTCCCGATTTAAATGGGCATGGAGGCGGGTATGGGGGTGAAAAAGCAATCCCTACCATCGCTATAAAGATGTCTTCTTCTTCAGGTTCTGGGTTCTTCATCTTTTGATTACTGATTATTTGAATCCGCCAATCTTTAGTTTCTACTAGTCTTTAGTCTTTCCATCTGCGTGTTGACTTTACTACTTCTTGATCTTCAGTGATTGGGTAATCAATAAGTAAAGCGGCATTTGATCTTCTTTTTCTTTGACGTGTTCCCCCTGAAATATCTATTACAATGAAAGTTGATCTCCCTAATACACAAGTTTCTCGTAATAATGTTGGAACTCATTACATCATCAATTGCATAAAAGGGTATGAAATCAAAATCTAACATAATTTTCCTACAATTGTCTTGCAATAAAATGTTTTATGATTTATGTATGTTATCTATTTATTTTGAATAATCGAATATAGATCCTAATTAAGCTAGACTAGTGTTAATAAGGATTAATGAGGTGTTTGGCCAGTCAATTGTTTCTGGAAGAACGCCTCATCTCTGACACCTAAGAATAGGTATTATACTTACATAGAAGAACTTAGATTGTGCAAGCAAACTTTAGATTACAAGATCTATTTTGTATGGATAAGCTTTTCATATAAAACCCTTATGCTTTACAATTAAGATGACATGACAATTTATGATTTTTTTTTAAGTAACATATTATGTTTTAGCATATATTCATCGAGTGCTTTTGTTCTCAGCCTTGTGTGTTTTCCCTGCATACATATTGTGTTGTGATGGATGATGGTACCACGCTGAGCAGAGCCTCTTGTTAGCATAGCTAAGACTTTGAACACGAGTTTATGTCTTAATACATAAACCTAATACGTCTTTCTTCTATCAAACTTTGATTATTTTAATGTATATATTTTATGAATCACTATGTTCGCTATTTATTTTTGCTACGTCACAAGTGTACGGTGTATTTGCAATATAAGGAAGCAAGGTCGTATTCCACAAGGATTAGTGGTTGAATTCTAGTGATTATCCTAATTCATTGTACTAATTAAGTCTATTTAGACTAAACAACAAGGTGATTGGGTTGTTTATCTAATTACCTAACAATTTCAAAGACAGATAAGATTGAAAGCAAAGTGGATTAATTAAGTGATAAAAGTGGATTAATTAAGTGATAAAAGTGATTTAGGGACTAGGCTTCAATGGATAAGCAATGGACTTCAACTTATAGCTCAATATGAATCTCGATATTCCTATTTATCTAGAGTGATCTCCCCACTAGTTCTAGCCCCCTCCCGGACGACTAAAACGGTTGATTACGGGTCATAGTTGTCGTCCCCGGTCAACTTCTAACCTATAACTCCTAAAAGCACAAAGGATCGATAAACTCTGACCCAACTCTCAACCTCCCAGTTTATTGAGCCGATATGTTTCAAGCTCCTAATCTATTATGATTATTGTTGGGAAATGAAAGATATATTCAACCCTTGTGTTTTGATGATACCAAAACTGTTATTAGAAGGCACATTCTAGCTAGAGGTTATCTTTCTAGACTTAAATGTTTTAGTCCTCCTAGTAGCTAGATCAAAGACCGAGGTCTTGAAGACTGAAGATGACAAATCAACTGAAGAACAGTTCGACTGAAAGTTTCTTTGTACATCGGAGTTGCAGATCCAACTGAAATCCTGACTGATGGAATATACACTGAAAACACCTGAAGAATCCATGAGTCATAGCAAGCAGTTCAACTGAAGACTATGACGGACTGAAGAAAGAAATGATGTCTTACTACCTACAGCCACGTGGATAGATTCCAAGACACGTCACATTTAATGCTCATGTCAAAGCATTAACTTTAAAAGGACATAATTTCTTTTTTCGTGTAAAAGCCTGCAACACCTTTTCTGAAGGACAAGAAGACCAAATCTCCACACATCAAAGGAGAATGAAGACAAAAGAACCTGAGCAGATTTGGACTATATCTCACAACGGTAGAATTTGAAGTAGGGATCTCCCCCAACGGATCTATTATTCAGAGCTGCCTATAAATAGCTCAGGAAAATACCCCAATAAGGGGGGAGGAAAGAGAAAGAGAACCCGATTCAATCATCAATGCCAAAGCTACATCGAAAGATCAACTCGAGCTTAATCTCCATATACATTGAATCGAAGAAGAGAGCAACCAGAGATAACACAATCAGTGCAACTGATTACATAAACTCTCTTTGAATATCTAGGCAATTAAACAAGATATATCCTTAGCCTAGTTTTTGATTACTTGAGAGTCTGTTCTCAGTATTCTTAGTTGGTTTATTACATAACCTTTTCTTTAGAGAGAGAAGAGCGATTGTAATCGAGTTCGAAACTGAGACCGAATTCAGTGGTTGTTTAGTACCAATAAACTAAACAGTTAGGTTCCTTGGCACCCGCAAGCTAAGGGAATTCAGACCAGTGTTCTGACTCAGAGATCTTAGCCAAGCGCTACAAAGACATTTGTGTATCTTAGCGTGCTAAGAGCGAGTGAGAAATCCAGCCCAGTGTGTTGGTACTGAAAATTTGATTTTCAATTGTAAGGTTTGTTGTACACCCGTAAGCATTAGCCCAGAGTGATTGTTAGATTGATCATCTGACCGTGGACGTAGGTCTTTATTTTTCGAACTACGTAAAAATCCTTGTGTTATTTATCAGCTTTCAGTTATTCCTTATCTGCATTAAACTTATTTTACAACTGAACTGGCTTAACTGAAAAGTGTAACTAAAGATTTTATTAAATGACAAACTGTCTAAAGGCTATTTGAATTAAGTTTAAATTTCCGCTGCTGAGTTATTAGTTTAACTGATCAATCAATTGATAGTCAGTAAGATTTGTAACTCTACTTTGTTTGACAAGCTCTAGACTGAAGTCTTACGTGGATATCAGTTAAAGCTTTGTGTTTGACTGAAATCAAAATACTGAAGTTACTTCAGTATCAGTCTACAACCACTTTACAACAAAAGTTTGGTTTGTTTGTTTTCGATTTAAAAAATAGCTTACAGGTGTATCTCCCCCCCTCCATACACCTGTTCAGTTAACCCTCCGGGACCCAACAATTATCCTCTCCCGATTCAAATCACAAATTATAAATGCATAAAGAGTGGCCCATACTTCATACAAGAGATAAACCTATGGCTTGAAAAGATAATGACAATGAAATAATCAAGACATATATTCAGCATAATAATCAAGTCATTATGACATCCATCTAGCCTAATCCCCAAATCAAAGGGGGATTTAGCCTACCTTGTTCATAACAACATACTAATATCAAATGGATATATAAATGAAAGAGAGAGTAAAGTGACAAATCCTATTTTAAGGTTGTTTTCTTCCTTCTCTCCTCTTCAATGCCTCTTCAAAATGATAGGTGTGAGTATTAATGGAGGTTAGGATTTTGGTGTGGAGGATTGGGGATGTTGGAATGGTGTGTGTGTTGAAAGATTGTGAAAATGAGGGGGGAAAAGGTGTTAAAAGTTTGAATTGAAAATCGCGTCTGGGCCCACCAAGGGGAGGAAGCCCGCCTTTTCCCTGCGGTTGTGGCATGAATCGCGGACGAAAACGCGGCCGAAAAGAGAGAAGCCCACGGTCGGGGACCGCGAGCGCAGCCCGAACCGCGGGGGATTGCCAAAACCCTTCTGTACTGGATATTCAAGGAGCCGCGGTCATCCCCACGGCCGCGGTTGGGACCACGGTCCGTTGCTCCTCAGCCGCGGCCGTGGGGTCCTGCGCAGCCGGCTTTGGTGGCTCCATTCTCCCTCGTCTGAGCTCCGATTCTGGTGTCGTTTGTGCTCACGTACTCCTCCCGAGATGTACTTTAATCTAATGTCCTCGCAATCCTCCAATTGACACTTGATTTTTCCTGAAATCACTCCAAAAACTACACCAAACATCAATTCTCAACAAAACTCAAAATTAATTGAGATACAAATACATATTAATGATCAATTCGTAGGGGGAAATGACAACAATTCATGCGAAAATGAGGTACGAAAATGATCATGTTCGTCACACTACATGCAATGTTTACTAACTTGGCATCGCTAACATACAATGTTTATTCGTACGTCGCCACTCTAAAATAGAAGAGAGAGAGAGAGAGAGAGAGAGAGAGAGAGAGGAAATATGAGCCAATTTCGTATAAGTCAAATTAAGGGTCATTTTGTCCTTTTAACTAAAAGATGATTAAAAATTATTCAAATTAAGTGTCATTGATTGGACAATTCGCATAATTAATCCTAATTAATATACACATTATTTTATTATTTAGTTTCTAACATTCATGGTCTTTATTTGCTAAAAGCCGCAGCAAGAAGGTGAAGACGTAAAATTAAATTGACCCTTTTTTTTCAACAGGGGAAAAAATTGAATTGACTTGGCTGGGGATATAATTAGCTCTCTATCTAGTTTCAACTTTCCAAATAGTACCAAATAAAATTTGTGCAAGTTATTTACTAGTCGAAATTGATAGTCAAATCTAAACTAAATAAAAATACCAACATAAACACCATAATAGAAATAAATTGAAGTATGAGATGTTGAAGCAGTCGCATTCATCAACCGCTTATCAATCGTTGAAAATTTCAATTCAAACAATTTCAATTCGTGCGGTCAACATGACAATCTCATCTCATCTCAAAGTATATATATATATATGTAAAGACATCCAACTCTAACAATTCAAACCACAAACATAAACCCAAAAGCATCGCCAAAGAAACTAGCAACTTCATCACCTACCCACTATACAAATCTTTAGAAAGGGGGGAAAAAGAAAAAGAAAATGGCAGCGATGAAATCATCAAGCATAATATTACAATCATCATCAATAAAGATGAGTTCCCATGGAAGAGGAGGAAGTACAAAGGCGGCAATGATCAATCTCCCAAAAAGAGTGACAAAAATAAGTCTCCCACAGCTGAGAGGCAACACTACTAGTTTTGAACAACTCGAAAAGCAGCTGAGCCCTAATGTGGAAGCTCTGATCGAAAAAGACGATGGCGATGCATTAGTGGTAGCTAAGCTTCACGCGATTATGGAAGCAGTTGCAGATAGAGTTGAAATGCACAAGAATATTGGAGATCAGAGAAAAGAGTGGAACAGTCTTCTTCTCTCATCTATCAACGCTCTCACTCTCGCCGCCGCCACCATGGCCGGCATCGCCTCCACCAGCCACGGCGATGCCACCGCCATGACCATTTCTTCCACAGCCATGTACGTAGCAGCCACGGGGATGCTTTCCATTGTCAATAAGATCCAACCATCTCAGCTTGCAGAAGAGCAACGCAACGCAACCAGGTTGTTCAAACAGCTCCACACTCAAATCCAAACCATTCTATCTATTGGAAATCCAACTCCCATTCATGTCAACCAAATCATCGAAAAAGTCTTGGCGCTCGACAAGGCCTTTCCGCTCCCTCTCCTCGGCGGCGCCATGCTCGATAAATTCCCGGCCACTCTAGAGCCCGCGGTTTGGTGGCCCCAAAACATAAGAAAACACCACCCCAAAACTACAAATCAAGGCTACAACGGCTGGAATGGTAAGCTGGAGGAAGAAATGAGAGAAATAGTAAAGGTGATGAAGCTCAAAGACGAGGAAGATTACTTGAGGTTGGCTGGAAAAGCACTCAACCTCAACAAATTATTAGCCAAGAGCGCTCCTCTACTCACGGCTATGGCCGCCGTTGCCTCTTCGCTGCATTCTCACGGTGGTTGGGCTGCCGCCTTGGCCGTTGGCGGCGGTGCCTTGGCCACCGTCGCAAACTCCTTCGAGCATGGAGGCCAAGTGGGAATGGTGTTTGAGATGTATAGAAGCAATGCCGGATTCTTTAAACTCATGCAAGAATCCATCCAATCCAACTTGGACGAAGATGATTTTGAGCGAAGAGAGAATGGAGAAATGCTGGAAATGAAGGTGGCTTTGCAGTTGGGAAGGAGTTTATCAGACCTCAGAAATCTGGCAAAGGATTCTTCTCTCAAAGGGGAAGCCATTAACGAGTTTGCAAGCAAGCTTTTCTGATATATTTTCATCGTACGTACCACTCTTGTAAAGTTAACGTAGCTAGTCTTCCCTAATTGATTAGGGTTAATTACGTCTGTTAATATATACCAATTATTCTTTTATTCATTTTCATATACTACCACAAGTTAACTAACTATTTTTCATTTTGCACACAAATAAATTCTCCAACTTTTTACTCTTTTTCTGAATTTTCTTACAAATATGAAATCGAAACAACTAATTATTATAAATCAACTAGCACGTACGTCAGCCCGTGCGATGCACGGCGAGTACCGCCAATTGAACGCCATATATAAATAAATATAAAATATGAAATAGAATCATAATATAAGCAAGTTTAAAATATTTTTTTATAAATAAATTAATCTACATCAATCACTCGATAAATAACACAAATATGAAAATATATAAACTTTCAACTTTATATAGAGTGCAGTCTCTCAAAAAGGGATAAATTGTAGTAAAATAAAGCAGGAACTTTGCCTCATTTTTTAATTTCAACACAATTTTAAAGCTTTGCAAATGGAATGAATGAGGAGTATTCCGAAGAGGGCGGATCAAGTAGGAGATCTTCTCAGCACAGAAACGGAGGCGAGTATTAGCAGTAACATGCGCCGAAAATTCGAGATGAGACGTGAGCTTGGGGCCATCCTATGATTTGTATTGTTAATCAATCAACAAATGCAAAGCACTTCTCTTCACTACTTAAAATGAGGTCAGAGCATAAAATAAAATTCATGTGAAATGATTGATCCGAAATAAATTAGACAATTTCCATCCTCAGACAAAACAAGGCAGATCCAATTAAGCATCACACTTTTTTCATATTCTTTTTCAAATCAGTATACCTAGAGAAGGTCAATTTAAGACAAAAATGAAGCTAGGAAGCAAGCATAATCAATAGTCCAAATGGAACTGGGGATTGTTTGGCTAGATCCTAAAAGCTTGATGCACAAACGAGTTAAGGTCATCAAGTCATAATCAATTTGTCTGGCCTCATTCCTTCCAAGGGCCAGCTGACCACATTTCCAGCATCCAGATATGAAAACAACACTTGGATATGTGGGGTTTCATTACCGCCTTGTGCCTCGGGCGACGGACTACGCCCGTCACACTCGTCCGGGCAAGGGAAGAGGCAGTGCATGGCCGCAGGGCATTTCCGACGAGTTTGGCGAAGAAAAAATGGTGGAATTTGCATATTAAATGTGGTGGGTCCCACCACTTACGAAAAACATAAAATAAGGAACGACGTCAAACGGACGTTTAGGGAAGTGTTTAATTGCACCGAAATTGAGACATCGGGGACTTGATTGATCTAATGTCGAGTATAGGGGGCTAGCGCCATAGGGGTGTCTATGTTAGGAGTGTAATTGCTACTTAACCATTTAATAAATCAATACATCATTTGTTTAAATCGATTGGGAGCTAGATCATGTTTTGAGTTCAAATAAACCATATGTCTACGAGTTTAATTCTAATGGTTTAGAAGATGTGCACACTTCTGAATTCTTGAGTGGACTCCTAACCATTAATTGTTATTGAAAGTTGGTATACATGTTATGATGTTGAGAAATATTGATAATGCAAATGGGTTGTGCAATGGCACAAGATTGGTCATTACAAAATTGGGTACTCATGTTTTGGAAGGGGATTGTGACCGGCTGTACGTAATGCTGCTAGCAAAGTTTTGGTTCATAGGATGTTACTTATTCCATTGAATTCAAGGTTTCCTTTGACCTAATGGTTAAAATAGGATCGTAACTTTCAGGATTTTCATAAAAAAAGGATTATATATTATGGAGTTTGAAAATGAAGACTATAACTTGTTTTTTTTTTTTTTTTTTTAACATTTACACTGTTGTTTTGGGCCCAAAATCAATTATTCGGGCTTTTGGTGCCACCTAGAGCCCGTTGCTGACGTGACCGAGCCATGTCAACTTTTTGGCAATTTTTGAAATAGGAGTGTAAATGTAAAAAATGAAAGTTATAGTCCTCATTTTCAAATTCCGTAACGTATAGTCATCTTTCTAAAAACACTGAAGATTACGGTCATGTTTTAACAATTAACAATTATATTTGTTTTATCTTAATTAATTTAATATCATAAAGGAAAGCTACATATATGAGTTCATTATAATATTGAAAGACATGTAATTAATCTTCTTCCTATCAATTTAATTTCTCGCTTGATGATTATTATGTATGCACGGCTGCTTCAGTACAACACGAGCTAATTAAAAGAATAATTATGTTTAAAACAAATCTCCATCACGAGTTGAGAACTTCTTCGACTCCACTAAATTAATTTAACTAGCATGCATGAAAAGCCTTTCAAAAAACAACATGCATGACATAATAATGATTGATGATATAATTTGAGAAATGATCCAATAGCATGACAAAAAAAATGGCCAAAAGTGCCATTCAAAAAAGGCTTCGCAGAACCATGACAGCAAAATGGCTTATAGTGCCATTCCAAAAGTGCCCAAATATTTCAAGTTTTCTTCATAAAAAATGTCTTTAAACTGCTTAATTGCTCAATTCTTCCTTGCTTGCAAATCTGCCATACTACAAAATCTCTTCTCACTATTCAAAATAAGAGGTCCTTGTCTCTTGAATTTCTCACCCATCAATTGTTGAAACATTGTATGACCTGGAATTTGAGTCAGTTGGGTAATTGATTCAGTTGGAATGAAGTTCATCTCATCATTCATGTCATCAATTTCTTGGGTTTGTGGACCATTGTTGCTTGCTGCTTTTTTTCCACTTTTCTGATTCACCTAGATATAGTAAAAGATTAATTTAAAGAAATAAAATATAAAACAAAAAAAATGCTAATAGCATAGATGTCCATACCTTTTATCTTTCCACGGCCTTTGGCATTATTCCCTCCGATTCCACACTTGCTACAGGTCACTGTGTATTGTCTCCTCCTAAGTTTGGTTTTTTTCTTATGTTTCTTCTCAGCTGCCTCATCAGGTGTCTTCCTTCTGGCCATTGATTGCTTACCTTTTCCTTTCTCCATTCTTGGAGGTAGAGGTGGAATGTACATGCTATCATTCCACAATTGGGGACCACTCACACCAATTATACTAGCAACATATATCTTCTTAAATGTCTCCATACTGTAGCACTCATGAAAAATCATCTCTCTTCTGCCTCTGATAGTTTATTGCAGATATTGCATGCTTGTAGGGAATTCCACTTAAATCCAATTCTCTGCAACTACAAGTCTTTTTTCCTAAATCAACTGAATACTGAGAACTATCATGACATCTAATCTCATAATGATTATTGTTTGACTACAGTGGCATACAACCTGATACCTTTCCAATATTATTATGAAGTAGTTTTTTGATCCTAGGGCAAATTCTCCATCTCCATTTGGGAGTTGAAATGTCTCTGCTTGTCTGAAACTTGACCACCATACCATGTTTCCTATCCATTCTAGCATAATCAATATTGGCATTTCTCTTGCATCAAGTATTGCATAATTGAATGTGTAGTTCAATAGCATATCACACTTACTATTGTCACTGAAGTGAGATTTACTCCATTATTTTGGTGGCTTGGCATCTAGGTTTAGATAAGCTTTTCACCTTAGACATTATTTGCTTTCATTCCTCTAAAGTAGTAGCTTCGGCAGCTCTCCATAAAGCAATCCTGAATGTATCTCCTCTGAACCTAGCTAACTTAAAGTTCTCATGCAGATGTCTAACACAGAACCTATGTATACATCATTTGGAAACACAAAAGACATTGCTTGGATTAAGCCTTTTTTCTTGTCAGACATAAATGTGTACTCACTATCATCTTCAATCCCTAAATCTTGTTTCAAAACCACTAAAATCCATTGCCAATTAAGTATCTTTGCACTCACTACTCACCACACCCCAAGCAATAGGATATATGCCATTGTTTGCATCCATTCCAACAGCAGTTAACATTATGCCATGGTAAGGACCTTTTAGATGGCACCCGTCAACTCCAATAACAGGCTTACAAAACTTGAAGCCCTTTTTAGCAGCATCAAAACAAATATATAGTCATTCAAATTTTCTATCACCATGCTCGTCATCTCCAGCTCCTACAATTACTGTGGACCCAAGATTTGTCCTCCTTATCTCTTTAGAGTACTCCCACAACTTAGCATATTGCATATCACTATTTCCTTCAAGATTTTGCAGAGCGACTTTCTTAGCTCTATGGGCTTGATTAACATTTATCTCACAGCCCAAGTCAACCATCATATCCCTCCTAAAAATACTAACTTTTCTATTGCGATCAGTCATAATCTGACCCATGTAGTTCTTACCCAACCATATGAGCTCGCACTTCTTCCGGAGGGAAGAATTCGTTGAAGCATCTATAAGTATCACTCTGGATGTTCTTGATAATCCTTTTGATATCGAAGGGTTCGTCCTCAAAGATGACTTGGTTGCGGGCAAACCAAAGGTGATTAACTGTGATAGCTAATGCCACCGGCTTAGCTTTTTGCATTATTGCGGATCCTTATTTTTTTGTCGTGAGGTGTTTGATAACACTAGGGATCATTTATAATAAAGCTATTAAGACCTTTTTGTCTAGATAGGAGAGTTGTAAGTCAAACTATCTATTACTTGAAATATCCTCATGTCCTTATTTTCCCTATCTAATATCACTCTCATCTTGCCTTCTTACTCAAAATATGAGCGCAACATGTGACCCTTGCTACTTTCCTTGTCTATGTAGGATTGTTCTAGGTTTGCCCGCATATTTTTTCTTTCTCCAACAAAACTGTCTTTATCTCTTACACGTGTATTTACGTAAGAACACATACATAGGAGACCTACAAACCTCAAATTGTTTCTATTATTGTGGTAATACTTATACCTGTATATAGTCTTTATCATGCATTTGGATTTGGTTAGATCTATTTGTACTATTATAGTGGCTTATCTTAAACATGAATAAATAGTGATTTTCACATAATTCATACATTTGAATTAAATCATGTAGGATTATTTGAAAACACATGTTGATTTCAAAAATATATTTTAGAATTAATTATTTTAGAATCGAATAATTATTCTTTATGTATAAGCTTTTCATATAAAACCCTTATGCTTTACAATTAAGATGACATGACAATTTATAGTTTTTTAAGTAATATATTATGTTTTGACATGTGCCCATTGAGTATTTTTGTACTCAGCCTTGTATGTGTTTTTCCCACGTACAAGTTGTGTTGTGATGGTACCATGCTGAGTATAGTAGAGCCTCTTGTTAACTTAGCTAAGACTTAGAACATAAGTTTATGTCTTCATAAATGAACCTAATACTCCATTCGTCCCAATTAAATAGGATACCTCTCTCTTCTTTCACTTTAAAAATAATATTTTCATTTCTCTCTTCTACTTTTTCACATATTTACCCTAAAAAAAAAGCTACTATTTTATTATGAACTATTCATTTCTTAATATCTATGCTTAGGCCTTGTGGCCTATTAAATGAGTTCTAGGGTTTTTTAGGACAATAACTTAGATTGATTTGGAAATTAGGACAATAACTTTCGGACTTGTAAAAATAGGACACTAATTATTTTTTAGAGTAAAATAGGACACTAATTAATAAGTGTTGCATCCGCAGGACATTTTTTAGCCAATTATCGACTGAAAAATGTCCTATTTTTACGACGCTTATTAATTAGTATCATATTTTACTCTAAAAAATAATTAGTGTCCTATTTTTACAAGTCCGAAAGTTATTGTCCTAATTTCCAAATCAATCTAAGTTACTGTCCTAAAAAATCCCCTGACTTCCTATTAAATTGGGACGGATGGAGTATGTCTTTCTGCTGCCAAACTTTGATTATTTTTATGTATATATTTTATGAATCACTACATGTAATGTTTCTTCGTAATTGGTGCTAACTTGGCATCGCCAACAGGTACTAGATTTATTCGTATGTCGGCACGCCGAAATAGAAGAGAGGGAGAAAACAGGAAGGGGAGAGAGAGAGAGAGAGAGAGGAGCGAGAAAGAAGAAACATGAGCCAATTTCGTAAAAATTAAATTAAGGGTAATTTGGTCCCTTTAGCTAAAAGTTGATTAAAAATTATTCAAATTAAGTTGAAAAACAACTGTTGATTTTGAGTTCACCGATTGGAGTCATTGGACAATTCGCATAATTAACCCTAATTAATACATATTTTATTTTATTATTTAGTTTCTAAAATGCATGGTCTTTATTTGCTAAAAGCCGCAGCTAGAACGTGAAGACGAAAAATTGAATTGACTTTTTTTTCAACAGGGGAAAAAAATTGAATTGACTTGGCTGGGGATATAATTAGCTCTCTATCTAGTTTCGATTTTCCAAATAGTACCAAATAAAATTTGTGCAATTTATTTACTAGTCGAAATTGATGGTCAAATCTAAACGCCCTCAAATAAAAATGCCAACATAAACACCATAATAGAAATAAATTGAAGTATGAGATGTTGAAGCAGTCGCATTCATCAACCGCTTCAAACTATCAATCGTTGAAAATTTCAATTCAAACAATTTCAATTCGTGCGGTCAACATGACAATCTCATCTCATCTCAAAGTATATATATATATATGTAAAGACATCCAACTCTAACAATTCAAACCACAAACATAAACCCAAAAGCGAAAGAAACTACCAACTTCATCACCTACCCACTATACAAATCTTTAGAAAGGGGAAAAAAAGAAAAAGAAAATGGCAGCGATGAAATCATCAAGCATAATATTACAATCATCATCAATAAAGATGAGTTCCCATGGAAGAGGAGGAAGTACAAAGGCGGCAATGATCAATCTCCCAAAAAGAGTGACAAAAATAAGTCTCCCACAGCTGAGAGGCAACACTACTAGTTTTGAACAACTCGAAAAGCAGCTGAGCCCTAATGTGGAAGCTCTGATCGAAAAAGACGATGGCGATGCATTAGTGGTAGCTAAGCTTCACGCGATTATGGAAGCAGTTGCAGATAGAGTTGAAATGCACAAGAATATTGGAGATCAGAGAAAAGAGTGGAACAGTCTTCTTCTCTCATCTATCAACGCTCTCACTCTCGCCGCCGCCACCATGGCCGGCATCGCCTCCACCAGCCACGGCGATGCCACCGCCATGACCATTTCTTCCACAGCCATGTACGTAGCAGCCACGGGGATGCTTTCCATTGTCAATAAGATCCAACCATCTCAGCTTGCAGAAGAGCAACGCAACGCAACCAGGTTGTTCAAACAGCTCCACACTCAAATCCAAACCATTCTATCTATTGGAAATCCAACTCCCATTCATGTCAACCAAATCATCCAAAAAGTCTTGGCGCTCGACAAGGCCTTTCCGCTCCCTCTCCTCGGCGGCGCCATGCTCGATAAATTCCCGGCCACTCTAGAGCCCGCGGTTTGGTGGCCCCAAAATACAACAAAACACCACCCCAAAACTACAAATCAAGGCTACAACGGCTGGAATGGTAAGCTGGAGGAAGAAATGAGAGAAATAGTAAAGGTGATGAAGCTCAAAGACGAGGAAGATTACTTGAGGTTGGCTGGAAAAGCACTCAACCTCAACAAATTATTAGCCAAGAGCGCTCCTCTACTCACGGCTATGGCCGCCGTTGCCTCTTCGCTGCATTCTCACGGTGGTTGGGCTGCCGCCTTGGCCGTTGGCGGCGGTGCCTTGGCCACCGTCGCAAACTCCTTCGAGCATGGAGGCCAAGTGGGAATGGTGTTTGAGATGTATAGAAGCAATGCCGGATTCTTTAAACTCATGCAAGAATCCATCCAATCCAACTTGGACGAAGATGATTTTGGGCGAAGAGAGAATGGAGAAATGCTGGAAATGAAGGTGGCTTTGCAGTTGGGAAGGAGTTTATCAGACCTCAGAAATCTGGCAAAGGATTCTTCTCTCAAAGGGGAAGCCATTAACGAGTTTGCAAGCAAGCTTTTCTGATATATTTTCATCGTACGTGCCACTCTTGTAAAGTTAACGTAGCTAGTCTTCCCTATTGATTAGGGTTAATTACGTCTGTTAATATATACCAATTATTCTTTTATTCATTTTCATATACTACCACAAGGTAACTAACTATTTTTCATTTTGCACACAAATAAATTCTCCAACTTTTTACTCTTTTCCTGAATTTTCTTACAAATATGAAATCGAAACAACTAACTATTATAAATCAACTAGTATGTACGTTCGCCCGTGCGATGCACGGCGAGTACCGTCAATTGAACGCCATATATAAATAAATATAAATATGAAATAGAATTATAATATAAGCAAGTGTAAAATATTTTTTAAAAAATAAATTAGTCTACATCAATCACTCGATAAATAACACAAATATGGAAATATATAAACTTTCAACTTCATATAAAGTGCAGTCTCTCAAAAAGGGGTAAATTGTAGTAAAATTAGTGTTGCCAAGGGCCGACCGGAACCGGCGGTTCGACCCTGAACCGGCCCGCCGGTCAACGGTTCCGGCCCGGACCGTTGACCAACGGGCCGGTTCGGGGCCGAACCGCCATTTATCCGGGCCGGTTAAGGTTCATAGGGTTGCCAACCCAGAACCGCCGGTCCGGCCCGCCGGTTCAGCCCTGAACCGCCGGGCCCGGTCAATTTTTTATTTTTTTTTAATTTTATATTCAAATCCTAATAATTTTAACTAAATGTAGTTTCACTATTTATAGTGTACTACACATGGTAGAAAATCCTACATTTTTCAATGTGGGATAATGTAGCTTCACTATTTATAGTGTACTACACATGGTAGAGAATCCTACATTTTTCAATGTGGGATAATGTAGCTTCACTATTTATAGTGTACTACACATGGTAGAGAATCCTACATTTTTCAATGTGGGATAATGTAGCTTCAGTATCTATAATGTACTACGCATTATAAAGAATCCTACATTTTTCAATGTGGGATCACTCAACCTAACTTATAAATATATAACTTATATTCATGTAATAACTTATAACTTCTAAATATATAACTTATAAATATGTAACTTATAACTTATAAGGTCTAGGGATCAATTAGTTAGTATTAGTTAGTTTACTTATTCAATTTTAAAGATTATGTAATTTGTATCCTTGTAATATTCTTTTGGTACGTAGAATAAATTCAATAAAGATATCTATTTTTATGAATTCATTTGAATTTTTGGTTCTCAATGTGTTAATTATTTTTCCTTTATTTTATTTCAATTCAATTCTCATGTAATATATTATAACTTATAAATATATAACTTATAACTTATAATTTATAAATATATAACTTATAACTTATAACTTAGAAATATACCTGGCACCATCAATTGACATATGTATGCCTTTGATAACGTGCCTTAGTTATATACTTATATCAAACATTTGAAAACATATATTTTTTGTAATAGAGAGTCAATTGATTAATTTTATGTTACTTTTCATCGTTGATTCTTGACTCCCTTTTATGAACACTCTATAGAAAAATTAATTAATCATTAATTGAGGGCCTAAAAAAATATTAATTGATTTTGATTACTAATATTTTTTTGAAAGCCATACCTGACGGTTCATTTGATGGGTTTTCTCCCATAATTTAATGTTAGTCCAACAATTTGATTGAGAGAAGAGGGGTTTCAAAATTAGTAAAAGTAATTATGTCAAATCTACTAAAAAACACATTATTTTAAATAAGTGTGCCATGATACATCCATTCGAATAAAAATTCGATATATTAATAAAGAGGCCTTGAATTCATTTCCCCCATCTCCCAATTCAAATAAAAAAATGTAAGCATTATACCTTCACGCCATTAGACAAATTAAAAAGACCAATGAATGATTAAGAATGAAAGTCTATATATGCTATAGATAATTTAAGTTGAGTGATCTCACATTGAAAAATATAGGATTATTTACAATGTGTACTACAATATAAATAGTGAAGCTACATTAAGTTAAAATTATCCCACATTGAAAAATGTAGGATTCTCTACAATGTGTAGTACACTATAAATAAGAAGCTACATTAAGTTGAAATTGTCCCACATTGAAAAATGTAGGATTCTCTACAATGTGTAGTACACTATAAATAGTGAAGCTACATTAAGTTGAAATTATCCCACATTGAAAAATGTAGGATTCTCTACAATGTGTAGTACACTATAAATAGAGAACCTACATTTGATTAAAATTAAAATATTATTTAAGTTAGGTAATTTCAAAATTTTTCAAAAAAAAAAAAAAAAGAGGAAAAGCCCAAGAACCGTCGGTTTTCAGCCCGGAACCGCCGGTTTTCGGCCCGGCCCAGAACCGCCGGTTCAGGGTCCGAAAACCGGCCCTTCAAATTTTAGGCGGGCCGGTTCAGGTTCATGAATTTTTCGAACCTGAACCACCGGTTCAGGCCTGGAACCGGCGGTTCCTGAACCGGTGGC
Source organism: Salvia miltiorrhiza (assembly GCF_028751815.1). Classification (NCBI taxonomy): domain Eukaryota; kingdom Viridiplantae; phylum Streptophyta; class Magnoliopsida; order Lamiales; family Lamiaceae; genus Salvia; species Salvia miltiorrhiza. The sequence goes on from NC_080388.1 coordinate 11,833,127, forward strand.
AGCCCTAAGTAAAATAAAGCAGGAACTTTGCCTCATTTTTTAATTTCAACACAATTTTAAAGCTTTGCAAATGGAATGAATGCGGAGTATTCCGAAGAGGGCGGATCAAGTAGGAGATCTTCTCAGCACAGAAACGGAGGCGAGTATTAGCAGTAACATGCGCCGAAAATTCGAGATGAGACGTGAGCTTGGGGCCATCCTATGATTTGTATTGTTAATCAATCAACAAATGCAGAGCACTTCTCTTCACTACTTAAAATGACGTCAGAGCATAAAATAAAATTCATGTGAAATGATTGATCCGAAATAAATTAGACAATTTCCATCCTCAGACAAAACAAGGCAGATCCAATTAAGCGTCACACACTTTTTTCATATTCTTTTTCAAATCAGTATACCTAGAGAAGGTCAATTTAAGACAAAAATGAAGCTAGGAAGCAAGCATCATCAATAGTCCAAATGGAACTTGGGATTGTTTGGCTAGATCCTAAAAGCTTGATGCACAAACGAGTTAAGGTCATCAAGTCATAATCAACTTGTCTGGCCTCATTCCTTCCAAGGGCCAGCTGACCACATTTCCAGCATCCAGATATGAAAACAACACTTGGATATGCGGGGTTTCATTACCGCCTTGCGCTTTGGGGAACGGACGACGCCCGTTACACTCCTCCGGGCAAGGGAAGAGGCAGTGCATGGCCGCAGGGTATTTCCGACGAGTTTGGCGAAGAAGAAATGGTGGAATTTGCATATTTAATGTGGTGGGTCCCACCACTTACGAAAAACATAAAATAAGGAACGACATCAAACGGCCGTTTAGGGTAGGGTTTAATTGCACCGAAATTGGGACATCGGGAGCTTGATTGATCCAATGTCAAGTATAGGGGGCTAACGCCATAGGGGTGTCTATGTTAGGAGTGTAATTGCTAGTTAACCATTTAATAAATCAATACATCATTTCTTTAAATCGGTTGGGAGCAAGATCATGTTTTGAATTCAAATAAACCATATGTCTACGAGTCTAATTCTAATGGTTTAGAAGATGTGCACACTTCTGAATTCTTGAGTGGACTCCTAACCATTAATTGTTATTGAAAGTTGGTATACATGTTATGATGTTGAGAAATATTGATAATGCAAATGGGTTGTGCAATGGCACAAGATTGGTCATTACAAAATTGGGTACTCATGTTTTGGAAGGGGATTGTGATCGGCTGTAATGCTGCTAGCAAAGTTTTGGTTCATAGGATGTTACTTATTCCATTGAATTCAAGGTTTCCTTTGACCTAATGGTTAAAATAGGATCGTAACTTTCAGGATTTTCAGAAAAAAAGGATTATATATTATGGAATTTGAAAATGAAGACTATAACTTTTTTTTAAACATTTACACTTCTGTTTTGGGCCGAAAATCAATTATTCGGGCTTTTAGTGCCACCTAGAGCCCGTTGCTGACGTGACCGAGCCATGTCAACTTTTTGGCAATTTTTGAAATAGGAGTGTAAATGTAAAAAATGGAAGTTATAGTCCTCATTTTCAAATTCCGTAACGTATAGTCATCTTTCTAAAAACACTGAAGATTACAGTCATGTTTTAACAATTAACAATTATATTTGTTTTATCTTAATTAATTTAATATCCTAAAGGAAAGCTACATATATGAGTTCATTATAATATTGAAAGACATGAAATTAATCTTCTTCCTATCAATTTAATTTCTTGCTTGATCATTGTTATGTATGCATGGCTGCTTCAGATTACAACACGAGCTAATTAAAAGAATAATTATGTTTAAAATAAATCTCCATCACGAGTTGAGAACTTCTTCGACTCCAGTAAATTAATTTAACTAGCATGCATGAAAAACCTTTCAAAAAACATGCATGACATAATAATGATTGATGATATAATTTGAGAAATGATCCAATAGCATGACAAAAAAAAAAAAGGCCAAAAGTGCCATTCAAACAAGGCTTCGCATAACCATGACAGCAAAATGGCTTATAGTGCCATTCCAAAAGTGCCTAAATATTTCAGGTTTTCTTCATAAAAAAATGTCTTTAAACTGCTTAATTACTCAATTCTTCCTTGCTTGCAAATCTGCCATACTACAAAATCTCTTCTCACTATTCAAAATAAGAGGTCCTCGTCTCTTGAATTTCTCAACCATCAATTGTTGAAACATTGTAGGACTTGGAATTTGAGTCAGTTGGGTAATTGATTCAGTTGGAACGAAGTTCATCTCATCATTCCTGTCATCAATTTCTTGGGTTTGTGGACCATTGTTGCTTGCTGCTTTTTTTTTTTTTTTCCCTCTTTTCCTATTCACCTAGATATAGTAAAAGATTAATTTAAAGAAATAAAATATAAAACAAAAAATGCTAATAGCAGAGACATCCATACCTTTTTTCTTTCCACGACCTTTGGCATTATTCCCTCCGATTCCACACTTGCTACAGGTCACTGTGTATTGTCTCCTCCTAAGTTTGGTTTTTTTCTTGTGTTTCTTCTCAGCTGCCTCATCAGGTGTCTTCCTTCTGGCCATTGATTGCTTACCTTTTCCTTTCTCCATTCTTGGAGGTAGAGGTGGAATGTACATGCTATCATTCCATAATTGAGGACCACTCACACCAATTATACTAGCAGCATATATCTTCTTAAATGTCTCCACACTGTAGCACTCATGAACAAAATCATCTCTCTTCTGCCTCTAATTGTTTATTGTAGATATTGCATGCTTACAGGGAATTCCACTTAAATCCAATTCTCTGCAACTACAAGTCTTTTTCCCTAAATCAACTAAATACTGAGAACTAACTGCAGTGGCATACAACCTGATACCTTTCCAACATTATTCTCAAGTAGTTGTTTGATCCTAGGGCAAATTCTCCATCTCCATTTGGTAGTTGAAATTTCTCTGCTTGTCTGAAACCTAACCATTATACCATGTTTCCTATCCATTCTAGCATAATCAATATTAACATTTCTCTTGCATCAAGTATTGCATAATTGAATGTGTAGTTCAATAGCATATCACACTTACTATTGTCACTGAAGTGAGATTTACTCCATTGTTTTGGTGGCTTGGCATCTAGGTTCAGATAAGATTTTCACCTCAGACATTCTTTGCGTTCATTCCCCTAAAGTAGTAGCTTCGACAGCTCTCCATACAACAGTCTTGAATGTATCTCCTCTGAACCCAACTAACTTAAAGTTCTCATGCAAATGCCTAACACAGAACCTATGTATACAGCATTTGGAAACACAAAAGACATTGCTTGGATTAAGCATTTTTGCTTGTCAGACATAAATGTGTACTCACTATCATCTTCAATCCCTAAATCTTGTTTCAAAACCACTAAAAACCATCCCCAAGTATCTTTGCACTCATTACTCACCACACCTTTAGCAATAGGATAGATGCCATTGTTTGCATCCATTCCGACAGCAGTTAACATTATGCCATGGTAAGGACCTTTTAGATGGCACCCATCAATTCCAATAATAGGCCTGCAAAACTTGAAGGCCTTTTTCGCAGCATCAAAACAAATATATAGTCATTCAAATCTGCTATCACCATGCTCGTCATCTCCAGCTCCTACAATTACTGTGGACCCAGGATTTGTCCTCCTTATCTCTTTAGAGTACTCCCACAACTTAGCATATTGCATATCACTATTTCCTTCAAGATTTTGCAGAGCGACTTTCTTAGCTCTATGGGCTTGATTAACATTTATCTCACAGCCCAGGTCAACCATCATATCCCTCCTAAAAATACTAGCTTTTCTATTGCGATCAGTCACAATCTGACCCATGTAGTTCTTACCCAACCATATGAGCTCGCACTTCTTCCGGAGGGAAGATTTGGTTGAGGCATCTATAAGTATCACTCTGGATGTTCTTGATAATCCTTTTGATATCGAAGGGTTCGTCCTCAAAGATGACTTGGTTGCGGGCAAACCAAAGGTGATTGACTGTGATAGCTAATGCCACCGGCTTAGCTTTTTGCATTATTGCGGATCCTTATTTTTTTGTCGTGAGGTGTTTGATAACACTAGGGATCATTTATAATAAAGCAATTAAGACCTTTTTGTCTAGATAGGAGAGTTGTAAGTCAAACTATCTATTACTTGAAATATCCTCATGTCCTTATTTTCCCTATCCAAAGATCACTCTCATCTTGCCTTCTTACTCAAAATATGAGTGCAACATGTGACTCTTGCTACTTCCCTTGTCTATGTAGGATTGTTCTAGGTTTGCCCGCATATCTTTTCTTTCTCCAACAAAATTGTCTTTATCTCTTACACATGTATTTACATAAGAACGCATACATAGGAGACCTACAAACCTCAAATTGTATCTATTATTGTGGTAATACTTATACCTGTATATGGTCTTTATCATGCATTTGGATTTGGTTAGATCTATTTGTACTATTATAGTGGCTTATGTTAAACATGAATAAATAGTGATTTTCACATAATTCATACAATTGAATTAAATCATGTAGGATTATTTGAAAACACATGTTGATTTCAAAAATATATTTTAGAATTAATTATTTTAGAATCGAATAATTATTCTGTATGTATAAGCTTTTCATATAAAACCCTTATGCTTTACAATTAAGATGACATAACAATTTATAGTTTTTTAAGTAATATATTATGTTTTGACATGTGTCCATTGAGTATTTTTGTACTCAGCCTGTTTTTCCCAAGAACCAAGGGGCTTAGCCCACTGGCCACCGGGTCCTCACTTAAGTGAAGTGACCCGGGTTCGATCCCTCTTGGGAGCGAATTGGAGATTGGAGATATAAGGTGGATTTGGTGAATGGAGAGATAAGGTGGTTCTTGGAGTGGATGGGGGGACTAATTACTAACATCTAACATGACTTTGCTCGATCAAAAAAAAAAAAAAAAACAAGTTGTGCTGTGATGGTACCATGCTGAGTAGAGCCTCTTGTTGACTTAGCTAAGACTTAGAACACGAGTTTATGTCTTCATAAATGAACCTAATACTCCCTTCGTCCCAATTCAATAGGATATCTCTCTCTTCTTTCACTTTAAAAATAATATCTTCATTTCTCTCTTCTACTTTTTCGCATATATTTACCCTAAAAAAAGTTGCTATTTTATTATAAACTATTCATTTCTTAATATCTATGCTTAGGCCTTGTTCTTAATATCTATGCTTAGGCCTTGTGGCCTACTAAATTGGGACGGATGGAGTATGTCTTTCTGCTGCCAAACTTTGATTATTTTTATGTATATATTTTATGAATCACTACGTGTAATGTTTCTTCGTAATTGGTGTTAACTTGGCATAGCCAATAGTCTACAGTACTAGATTTATTCGTACGTCACTACAAAAAAATGCGAAAATAGCGGCAAAATTAGCGACGGCGAAGCCGCCGCCGGCAATTACCGACGGCACGGCGGCGGCAAAAACGGCGACCCGCCTTTTGCCTATTACCGGCGCATTACCGACGGCAAAACAACCGCCGCTAATTAGCGGCGGTTGTGCCGTCGGTAATTTAAATATATGTTAATTTAAATACAAATTATTTATTACCGACGGCGTTGCCGTCGCTATTTACCGGCGGCAAGAGGCCGCTGCTAATCACCACCGCCGGTGACATCCGGCGATAGCACAACCGCCGTCCGGCCAAAATTAGCGACGACATTTTTCCGCCTCTAATTACCGACGGCAAATTCCAATTACCGACGGCAAACGCCGTCGGTAATTTTTTTATTTTTTTTTATTTTTTTTTATTTTTTTTATTTATTTTTTATTTTTTTTTTCATTTATCATCTAATAAATTGGTCAAAGATAATAATACACAAATATTAAAATTAAATATATATTGAAATACAAGTGAAAATTTAAACATTGATTATTACTAATCAAAGATTATTACTAAGAATTCAAGATTCCTAGTAAGAAACTTATAATTATAACGTAAGAATGTTAATTTGATTAGTGATCCACTCATCAATCATCACTAATCTATTATTATTACTAAGCATTCAAGATTATTAGTAATAACTTATAATTAAAACTTAATAATGTTAATTTGATTAGTGATTCACACATCACTCATCACTAATGTAAGATATTACTTAAGAATTCAAGATTCTTAGTAGGAATCTTATAATTATAACTTAAGAGTGTTAATTTGATTAGTGATTCACTCATCAATCATCACTACTCTAATATTATTGCTAAGCATTCAAAATTGTTAGTGAGAAACTTATAATTATAACTTAATAATGTTAATTTGATTAATGATTTACTCATCACTCATCACTAATCTAAGATTATTACTAAGAATCTAAGAAGCTTATAATTATAACTTAATAATGTTAATTTCATTAGTGATTTACTCATCAATCAACACTAATCTAATATTATTACTAAGAATTCAAGATTCTTGGTAAAAATCTTATAATTATAACTTAAGAATGTTAATTTGATTAGTGATTCACTCATCAATCATCACTAATCTAATATTATTACTAAGAATTCAAGATTCTTGGTAAAAATCTTATAATTATAACTTAAGAATGTTAATTTGATTAGTGATTCACTCATCAATCATCGCTAATCTCATATTATTACTAAGAATTGAAGATTCTTAGTAAAAATCTTGTAATTATAACTTAAGATTGTTAATTTGATTAGTGATTCACTCATCAATCATCAATCATCACTAATCTAATATTATTACTAAGAATTCAAGATTCTTACTAGTAAGTAACTTATAATTATAACTTAAGAATGTTAATTTGATTAGTGATTCACTCATCAATCAACACTAAGGTTATGAATGGTGTATAAACTAGATTGATAAAAAAAAAAAAATCAAAAATTAATAATAAATTAATTAATAAATATTTTTTCGACATAAAAATAAGAACGGAAACGAGCCCAATCCGTAATTAACAATATTTTTTGTATATCATCTCGACATATTCTAAGGTTATGAATATATATGATATTGTATATTGAAGTAGACTTTAAATGAATTAATAGATACTATATATATCAATAATACGAGTGTTCTGTACTGGTGACCATTCGAAAAGAACTTGAAGGTTAAGCGTGCTTGACTTAGAGCACAACTAAGATGGGTGACCGACTGGGAAGTTCGTCTAAATTATGCAATACTGTATAAATACCGAAATAAATTGTGGATATACAATAAAATAAATAAATAAATAAAATAAATAAATAAAATAAAATAAAATAAAAAAAATAAATTAAAAAATATTACCGAGGGCAAATGCCGTCGGTAATTACCGACGGCATTTTGCCCTCGGTAATACCTTGAACAACTCCGGCGTGTGCGCCACCACCGTCCGGTGGAAATTACCGACGGTGATCTCGCCGCCGCTAATTACCGACGGCATTTGCCGTCGGTAATTTTCCGGCAACTCTCCGCCGTTTAACGGCGGTATTTAACGGCGGAAATACCGGCGGCTTCGCCGCCGTTAATTGCCGGCGGCAGCCGATCGCCGTCGGTAATGGCGTTACCGACGAGCCGGTTAGCGACGGCGAGTTGCCGCCGGTAACGCCGCCGGTAACCTTTATCACCGGCGGCCGTGCCTTATTACCGACGGCATTTTGCCGCCGGTAATCTCCAGTTTTTTTGTAGTGCGTCGGCACGCCGAAATAGAAGAGAGGGAGAAAGCAGGAAGGGGAGAGAGAGAGAGAGAGAGAGAGAGAGAGGATGAACATAGGGAGAAGAGAGAAAAAGAAAGCAGAGAAAAGAGCGAGAGAGAAGAAACATGAGCTAATTTCGTAAAAATTAAATTAAGGGTAATTTGGTCCCTTTAGCTAAAACTTGATTAAAATTTATTCAAATTAAGTTAAAAAACAACGGTTGATTTTGAGTTCACTGATTGGACAATTCGCATAATTAATCCTAATTAATATACATTTTATTTTATTATTTAGTTTCTAACATTCATGGTCTTTATTTGCTAAAAGCCGCAGCAAGAAGGTGAAGACGTAAAATTAAATTGACCCTTTTTTTTCAACAGGGGAAAAAATTGAATTGACTTGGCTGGGGATATAATTAGCTCTCTATCTAGTTTCAATTTTCCAAATAGTACCAAATAAAATTTGTGCAAGTTATTTACTAGTCGAAATTGATGGTCAAATCTAAACGCCCTCAAATAAAAATGCCAACATAAACACCATAATAGAAATAAATTGAAGTATGAGATGTTGAAGCAGTCGCATTCATCAACCGCTTATCAATCGTTGAAAATTTCAATTCAAACAATTTCAATTCGTGCGGTCAACATGACAATCTCATCTCATCTCAAAGTATATATATATATATATGTAAAGACATCCAACTCTAACAATTCAAACCACAAACATAAACCCAAAAGCATCGCCAAAGAAACTAGCAACTTCATCACCTACCCACTATACAAATCTTTAGAAAGGGGGGAAAAAGAAAAAGAAAATGGCAGCGATGAAATCATCAAGCATAATATTACAATCATCATCAATAAAGATGAGTTCCCATGGAAGAGGAGGAAGTACAAAGGCGGCAATGATCAATCTCCCAAAAAGAGTGACAAAAATAAGTCTCCCACAGCTGAGAGGCAACACTACTAGTTTTGAACAACTCGAAAAGCAGCTGAGCCCTAATGTGGAAGCTCTGATCGAAAAAGACGATGGCGATGCATTAGTGGTAGCTAAGCTTCACGCGATTATGGAACCAGTTGCAGATAGAGTTGAAATGCACAAGAATATTGGAGATCAGAGAAAAGAGTGGAACAGTCTTCTTCTCTCATCTATCAACGCTCTCACTCTCGCCGCCGCCACCATGGCCGGCATCGCCTCCACCAGCCACGGCGATGCCACCGCCATGACCATTTCTTCCACAGCCATGTACGTAGCCACGGGGATGCTTTCCATTGTCAATAAGATCCAACCATCTCAGCTTGCAGAAGAGCAACGCAACGCAACCAGGTTGTTCAAACAGCTCCACACTCAAATCCAAACCATTCTATCTATTGGAAATCCAACTCCCATTCATGTCAACCAAATCATCCAAAAAGTCTTGGCGCTCGACAAGGCCTTTCCGCTCCCTCTCCTCGGCGGCGCCATGCTCGATAAATTCCCGGCCACTCTAGAGCCCGCGGTTTGGTGGCCCCAAAATACAACAAAACACCACCCCAAAACTACAAATCAAGGCTACAACGGCTGGAATGGTAAGCTGGAGGAAGAAATGAGAGAAATAGTAAAGGTGATGAAGCTCAAAGACGAGGAAGATTACTTGAGGTTGGCTGGAAAAGCACTCAACCTCAACAAATTATTAGCCAAGAGCGCTCCTCTACTCACGGCTATGGCCGCCGTTGCCTCTTCGCTGCATTCTCACGGTGGTTGGGCTGCCGCCTTGGCCGTTGGCGGCGGTGCCTTGGCCACCGTCGCAAACTCCTTCGAGCATGGAGGCCAAGTGGGAATGGTGTTTGAGATGTATAGAAGCAATGCCGGATTCTTTAAACTCATGCAAGAATCCATCCAATCCAACTTGGACGAAGATGATTTTGGGCGAAGAGAGAATGGAGAAATGCTGGAAATGAAGGTGGCTTTGCAGTTGGGAAGGAGTTTATCAGACCTCAGAAATCTGGCAAAGGATTCTTCTCTCAAAGGGGAAGCCATTAACGAGTTTGCAAGCAAGCTTTTCTGATATATTTTCATCGTACGTGCCACTCTTGTAAAGTTAACGTAGCTAGTCTTCCCTATTGATTAGGGTTAATTACGTCTGTTAATATATACCAATTATTCTTTTATTCATTTTCATATACTACCACAAGTTAACTAACTATTTTTCATTTTGCACACAAATAAATTCTCCAACTTTTTACTCTTTTCCTGAATTTTCTTACAAATATGAAATCGAAACAACTAACTATTATAAATCAACTAGTATGTATGTTCGCCCGTGCGATGCACGGCGAGTACCGCCAATTGAACGCCATATATAATTAAATATAAATATGAAATAGAATTATAATATAAGCAAGTGTAAAATATTTTTTAAATAATAAATTAATCTACATCAATCACTCGATAAATAACACAAATATGAAAATATATATACTTTCAATTTATATAAAGTGGAGTCCCTCAAAAAGGGGTAAATTGTAGTAAAATAAAGCAGGAACTTTGCCTCATTTTTTAATTTCAACACAATTTTAAAGCTTTGCAAATGGAATGAATGAGGAGTATTCCGAAGAGGGCGGATCAAGTAGGAGATCTTCTCAGCACAGAAACGGAGGCGAGTATTAGCAGTAACATGTGCCGAAAATTCGAGATGTTATGCCTAATTGTTCGTATTTTAGGGGTTTGCATGTGCTTATTTTAAGTTAAATATCCTGGAAATTGGTGCGTTTATGAGTTTGTTTTATGCTTCGCAGGAGATTTTGATTTTATAGATGGAAAAGTGTGATGTTGGAGATTTTGGGTTAAAATTGCGTACTTAGGCGCAAACTGGTGTGCAGAGCTGAAAAACCAGCGCCAGAGCAGAGCTAAAAATTCTGTGCCAGAGTCAGAGCGGACTTCTATAGTCTGAGGTGACCATCTCCAGAGCTGAACTTCACTATCAGAGCTGAAATCTCCAGAGCAGAACAAACTTGTCAGAGCAGAGCTAAACTCGACAGAACTGACTTACGCGCCAGAGTAAACACATACCAGAGCTGGGAAGAATCAACAAAGCTGACTATTCTCCATAGTCAACATATTTTTCCAGAGCTGAAGGAGCCGATGAAGAGTGTAGTAGATATCGAGTCGATCCTTGAGTATCAGTTATCGAAGATGATAAAATGATAAACGATAAGGATGATGAGAAGGAGCCGATGGAGGCTAGAGTCGATAAGGATGATGAGAAGAAGCCGATGGAGGCTAGAGTTGATTAGGATGAGAAGAGAAATCGATGTAGGCTAGAGCTAAAAATGATCTTGAGAGTGTGGCAGTACACCCTTGTGGTTGTTTAGTTTTAGTTACATTGCGATGTATATAACTTACTTAGGAGATACTGGTATTTGTGCTTTTGACATGCTGATAGAGAAGCATATGAATATAGTACCCTACTGATGTTAGATAGATGAATGTTCCTAGTGTGCTAAAGTAGCAACTAGATGAGTTAACTGGTAGCAATTACCGTAGGAGGTCCAGACCGAGATATAGTACTATTAATGGTGTTGGCTTAGAAAGGACATCACGATAGATACTATGGTTTTCGTAGGGTTTATATGACCCCATTATGTAAGTCCTCTAAGAAGAGGCACTCTACTGAGGGATATATTTGGTGGACCAGAGTGGTGTTTATGTTGGCAATTCGTGCGTGCTTATTGCCTTATTGATAAATGTAAAGGTGACCGTGAGGGTTTCCTAGAGTTGAGTTAGTGAGTTGAACTTGAGTTTCGAGGACGCTTAGAGTGATGGTTGAGTTGAGGGTTTCGAAGACCCGAAGATGAAGCTTTTAGCTTGCTGTTGCGAACATAAGTTTTCTTATGTATAGTATGTTGAGGGTTTCGAAGACCCAGAATTTTCAAGTTCGGGATAGCATTTTCTGTGTGACTGGGGAGTGATTATGTTGGACTTGGCTAGTCCACATGATCCAAATCTCAGTAGATGTCCTTTGGGTTTATAAACCCACGTGTTTCAACTTTCGGTTGAAAAAGGTCAGATAGGTTCTTACTCTAGGTCATTTTTGTTCGACCTGGTAGTTACTTCTTTCTACCCTCTGGTCATTCATTTGAGTCTCTTGAGCAAATTTGTTTGCAACAATTTGTTTTGATGTCATTCTAGGGTTGAACCCTTACAACTTTTGAGTTGTCCTAGTACATTCTTTTGATGTATAAGACTAGTGAGAGGCACGTCAGAAGACTTTGACACCCGAGCAACTGGTAAACTACACCTGAGAACATTTCAAGGCTACTCTTTTTGAGAGGTATGTACCGAGGAGTACCGTAAGCAATGAAAGGCTTAATTTCGAAGTTGGATGCAAGGAAAGAAATCGGTTATAGAGTATAACCGACAATTCTGTGATCTATCACGTTTTGCTCATCAGAAGATGAATACTGATGAGGAGATGTATGAGTTTTATGAAGGAATATTAAACTGAATTAACGTTCCACTTTGCCCGATGATCGTTTCTTGGATTATTATTAATTTATCATACAACGATTAATCCTAACATGCTCCTATGAATTTAACAGCTGCACGTTGGAGTTCAGAAATACCTGAAGAATTCAGAAGAATTCGCAGATTCGCATATGAACAGACCAGTCAGCTTCAAGCCTTCGTTTGAAGCCTCAAACGTCCTCAAATCGTATTTCGCCCAGAAATACGACTTCTTCGTCTTCGAGAGAGCTTTCCGTGGCCGCCTGATTCGTCTGAATCGGAGTTCTGTGGAGGAAGTTATGGCCGTTTTACGGAGACTGCCAGAACATGGTTTCCTGCGAAAATCTGACTCCAGCTCTGATCTTCTCGACTGTATCCCGCTCAGCTTTCACCGTTGGATGGACAACGATCTATGAAAGTCCCAAGAGAGAAATAAGTCCCACACGTTTTTCTTCCCTGCGCCCCACAGCTCTCAAAACCCTAATATTTTATCAGTGTGTTTTCCTGAGAGCTGACAGCTGTATTTAATTAAAATTAAATACGTGTGGGCACAGAATTAGTGTAGGAGGCGTTTTTCTCTCCTTCTAGGGCTAGGAGACATTGGGCCAGTCCAGGGACCAGATACAAGGAATAAAGATGGGCCTCAAATAAATTAATTTATCTATGGTCAGCCCAGACCATAATTAATTTATAAATATCAGTTCATTCCACTAGAGAACCGATACTGACTTACCCCTTTATTGCCGGTGATGAGTCGGGGCTTGTATTTAGACTTATTAAATCTCCGTATTTAAAATATCCGACATCCATTAATTAATTAGAGCTCTGACACCTTAAATTAATTAATCTCTTAATAATTCCTTAAGCAGTACCACCCAAACTTTATTATTACGCCTGAACTTAATCAACCTGCAGGGTTTAGCGTAATAAACCTTATTGAGCTCCTTAAGGGGATGTCATTATCCTATACCGGATACGGGTACTAATACAGATAATCAAATATCATATATTAACCGCTATCACCCAAGATACAGAGTACTCGAGTTAGTATATAACTTTCACCCATAGTAAGTCAAAGTGATATACGAATTAACATATATATCTGAATACTTATTAGTATTAAGATCTTATAAGTCACCGAGATCTTGATTCTTCACTTAAGTCAGATAGAAGAATACATCTCAACTGTGGTCCTATCAATACGTAATGACGTACCAGTATAGACAAGTAGCCAAGACAAACTACTTCCATCTATACTGCAGCCTAAACCAATAACTTGTCCTAGAGTTATTTCGGCTGTGATCATATTATATCTCTTAAGGTTATTCCAATTATATGGTCTTCTGTGATCTACAACACACCATATAATCTACTTATATAGAGTTAAAGAACATACATATGCAATCATGAACACAATCAGATAGGAGATTAGATAGTGAACTTAGGAAACATTGTATACAAGCATAAAACGTTCTTGCTTTCAGTATACAAATCCAACAATCTCCCACTTATACTAAAGCAAACTTTTAGTATACAATGCGTCTATTTACCAATCACTTAACACTTCTCCCACTTATACTTAAAGTTTCCTAAGTGGGTGGCATCAATCTGGCATCAATCGCATTCCCATCTTTCAATGACCATTTGCGATAAGCCTTTTGTGAAAAGATCAGTAGGTTTCTCCAATATGTGAGAATTTATTCTTTGAGCACATAACCTCGATTTACGAATAATCGTATAACTTGGTACTTACTCTCCATGTGTTTGACCCCTTGTGGTTCTTGGATTCCTTAGAGTTCGCAACTGCACTTGAGGTATCACGAAAGTGATGCTCTCACGCAAACTAGGAATCACCCTTAGATCCTGGAGATAGTGGTCAAACCAAAAGGTTTTACCTCCCAAGAAAAACACATAGCTCGAGGTAATTATTCTTTGTTCCGGTCAGCCTGGAAATCCGAAATCATATAATCCAAAAAGGAACTAAACTGTCTAACTGGTAAACTATCCTTATTCTCTAGTCAGGGACTTGAGAATATAATTTACCACAATTCAGTGTCCTTAACTAGGACTATATTGATATCTTACAATCATGCTAACTGCATAGCAAATATAAGATCTCGTATATAGCAATCCATACATGAAGCTATCTACTGCGGAAATGTAGAAAACTGCCTTCATTTCCTCAACCTCAATAGGCATCTTAAGACATAGTCTTTAGATCAAGGAACGCCATATCTAAAAGGTAGCAATCCTTTCTTGGCGGTATTCATACTAAAACGAGTATTCTCAGTATCAGTGTAAGACACTCGAGATAAGCCCAACATCTTTTTCTAGTGATCCCTTATAACCTTGATCACAAAGATGTATACTATACCTCCTTAGTCTTTCATCTGAAACTGTTCGGATAACCATTACTTTATGTCCTGACAATAGCTCCATATTGTCGCCAATTAGGAGGATATTATCTACATAAAATGCAAGATAAACCACATCATCGATGACACGAGAGCGATTGACACGAGATGCTTCTCTCCCTCCCTCACGTAACCTTCAGGTTGTTGCACATGGATGTCCTTCCCTCTTTCAAGGAAATATATATGACATCCATTTGCCAGACCTCGATGGTTTAAGTGAACTGCTATGGGTAAAATGATCCGAATGTTCTGAGCATGGTACTGGCGAAAATATCATCATAACCTATACCCTCACACTGGGCATAACCTTTCGCCACCAGTCTAGCTTTAAAAGCTACGACCTTGCTCATTCGGGCTTATCATTCTCTTGTATACTCACTTGCAACCTATGGCTTTACGGCATTCTGGTAGCAAGATTCTCTTAGTATACAACCATATTCTTAATGGATTGCTCCATTGAGGTGTGCCAGGAATCTACATTCTCGTCTTCCACTAATTCCAAGTAGATATCTGGGTCGATTCTCTTATATTCACTACCAGAGACTGAATCCAAAGATTCTCGTCCCAAGAATATAAATCGATCGGGTTGTCCCACAACCATCCCACTACAATGGATCTGTGGTGGCACATGTGTGTCAACAGTGCGTGCAGTGTCTTGTGGTACAAAACTCTTGCACACTTGGCTTGGGTGATGGAATCGCCTGTCTAATGTCTTCAATTTCTTGAAGCACACTATCTGACTTGGATTAGTGATTACTCCCATAGTCCACTTCTAAGAATCGTGTGTCATTGCTAATAACCACCTTCTGATTCTTTAGGACTAATTGCAAAGATACATAACTCATCATCGAACATATTTTTCCAAGAGTGACCTATTTCTTCTCTCCACCACACCATTTTATATAGGGATTACACAGTGTAGTAAACTGGGTTGGAATCCCAAACACTGACAATGAATCAGAAAAGATCATTCCTAACACATTATTGGCCCTTTATCCCCTTTGTCATGAATGACCTGGTCTCCATCTTTTCCTCTATACAGGATTCGCAGGTTCGAAATAGTACAACCTGGATTGAATCCAATGTACTTATTTAGACACGAGCCTTTGGATCCTATTAAGATAGATGTGACCTATTTCTAGGGTATCAATATATGTGTAAGATCCTCATGAGAGATTAGCCTTAACTTTTCTCTTTCTTTTGTTCGATGATGTAAATGCAATATAAAGGTATTTTGTAGACAAGTTATAGTATGAAGAGAGATGTTCAAAATACCAGAATAGACAACTTTGTCATTTCTTTTGATAGAAACACCACTATTAAAAATGACATAAGATCCATCTATTCAAAATTTTGGAACATGATAAGGAACTCTCAAAAACTAAACTATGTCTTTAGAACTTAAAGACAAGGCTTCAATTGCAACAACTGCGACTCTAGTCACGTTGCCTATGAAGACAATCATCTCATCACTTCTCAGTTTCCTTGTCAGCTTAAAAGGCCATGCAAGGTGTAACAATCATTATCAGTTCTCTCGTTATCCACTACTCACAACTGAGTAGAAAATGAGCTGATATGTCTCAGTTACTATAGCAAGTGAAGTACCTTAACCCTTTGCCTTGAGTATTGAAAGAAAAAATCTTCAATACTCAATCTTATCACACCACTACTCCCACTATTTCCCTTGTCTTTCTTGCCCCTTGGACCCTTCTTCTTCCCGTCATTCGACGAAGAAGATGGCTCTCCTTTGGCAATAACAAGTGCTTGCACATCTCTTTCCCACAACTTCCTTAGCCGTAACTAGAGCATTCAACAACTCAAAAAGAGTATTATCTTTCTTGCTCATAACAGCGTTGAGGCAGAAGTTCTTAATTAAAAGACTTGGGAAGAGAGTTCAGGATAATATCGACTTTTGCCTCACCGTCGATACTTCCACAGAGCAAGTCAAATCCGTCAAAAATTTGCATGACATGCACGTGCACTGAGCTGTGCTCACTCATAAAAATAACGAGATTACTCTCATCAAATTTAAATGAACAGCTCAGTCCAACTCTTCGAACACTTTCTTGAGATTCAGCATGATGCTAATAGCATCGTCCATGCCCTGATGTTGTAGCTACAAGGTTTGTGTCATTATACTCATAATATAGCATATAGCCACATTATTCGTCTTATGCCACCTTTTATGTAATTCCTTTTTCTCATCAGTTGACTCATTGTTCGGACCATAAGAACGTGGAGTAGTAAGCAACACAAAGAAAACTTGTGTTAATTTGTGATAAAGATAAAAATCCAAAACTGCGTTTCCATTTTATATATGTGGACCGGTTAAAAGACTTTGTGTAAGAATAAAAACAATAAGAGACATAGACATATCTGAAAGTAACGAACATAAAGCACATAATTCGTAACAATAATATTGTAACCTTTTGATAAAACAATATTAATGAAACCTCCAACCGCTCAAAGAATCCCATGTGCAAGCCACGTTGGGTGGACGTTTACACACGAACTCCTCAACCAGACTATTTACCTAGTCATTTAATTTCCATCCATGTCAACTTAACCTTTTGACAAAGGAAATTAATAGTTGGCACCTTAACTAGACCATATCATTATCAAGAAGGGACTCCTTTGGGAGTTGTACATTGTACTTGGTATGATATCTAAGCAATGACCACATTTTAACCTTGAAAATTAAATTCTCGAAATTAGCATACTCACTCGGACCATGCCGCTTTCAATTTAACTTTCTTGGTTATCTTATTTAATTCCATTCTCCAAAGTACTTGTGAAAATTACACAAGTAAGCCACGTTGGGTGGACGTTTACTGCATAACTCCCACTACTTCAATGGATTAAATATTTTTATAGAAACCTCTTCTGACAAACTTATGAGAAACAAATATGAAGTAAGCCACGTTGGGTGGACGTTTACTCACATTGCTAATCACTTTGTCTAGAGACCGCATGTGGAGGTCTACATAATTTTAAGAATAAAAATTAATTAGAAATAACCACAATTTAACTTTGAGATTAAATTCTCGAATTTTGACATACTCACTCGGACCATGCCGCATTCAATTTAATTTCTTAGTTATCTTATTTAAATCCATCATCTAAAGTACTCGTGAAAAATTATACGAGTAAGCCACGTGGGGTGGACGTTTACTGCATAACTCCTACTACTTTAATGGATTTAAATATTTTTATAGAAATCTCATCTGACAAACTTATGAAAGAACAAACATGAAGTAAGCCACGTGGGGTGGACGTTTACTCACATCGTCAATCATTTTGTCTAGAGACCGCATGTGGAAAACTAAATAATTTTTAATCATCTATAAAATTATCAATACAGCTTAGTCATTTTTTCTTTCAAAAGGTTTGATCATGCTCAACACATAATCCTAAACATGCTCATCTAGAACGCAACATGTAAAACATGCTCGCAGAATTCTAAAACATGCTTAAGAAAACGATAAACCTAGCATGCTTGTCTAAGCGCAGTTAATAAACACATATTAACAAGCAGAGACAAAAACAGCATGCAAAGAGCATAAAAGATTAACACCACGACATGCAAAGAACAGAATAAAAAAGATAAAGTTCTTCGTGACCCATTCGTGGAATCCCAAATCTAATCTATTACATTTAAAACAGAAAAGAAAAGGCTCAAAAACGTAAAACTCGGCCCAAACAGCTTCATCAGGCCCGTCTTTGAAAATAGGGTTTGGGCCCCCTAGGGTTTGAAAAACGGCCACCTAGGGTTTGGAAATCGGCCACCTAGGGTTTGGAACCCTAGGCGCCGCCGCCTCCCTTTCTCGACAGCCGCTGGACAGCGCCACCGCAGCAGCTCCCGGCGTGCATCGCAGCACCCCGACGCGCATCCCGGCACGAGCAGCAGCCCGGCGCGAGAAGCAGCCCGGCGCGGCACCCGCCTAGCTCGGCAGCAGCTCTCCAGCACAAGCAGCAGCAGCGGCACAGCAGCAAGGCTCGGCAGCCTTGGCTCCTGGTCTCGGCAGCCTCGGCAGATCCGGCACGAAGGCAGCAGACTCGGCAGCAGCGGCCGTGCGACACCTGCTGGGCGCGCAACGCGCAAAGCGCTCACGCGCAGCCCTCGGTGCGCACAGCCCCTCCTCGCCGATTGTCCTCCCTCGCCCTACCTGGCTTGACCAGCCTCGGCGGCCCCCGGCGTGCAGCAGAACAAGAGCAGCAGCGGTGGCACGGCAGCGCTCGACCGGGCGCACAGCGCTCAGCGCGCAAGCGCGCGCGCACGCGCTGCCCTCGGCGTGCACAGCCACCGTTTCGCCCTAGTTTAACCGCAGCCATCCAACCCGTCCTCCGTTTAAACCAGTCTGATCGTCGTCGTCTTCGTCTCGTTTTTCCACAATTACAGATTACAACCGAAAAACAAAAACAATTGAAATTCTAATCTAACCACGGATTTTCTCGTGGTGGAAAAACGATTACAACGTCAAAACGACGTATCCCACGAATCAACAGACCACGAAGAACAACAGTAGTAAAAACAACGCACATTATTAATCGTACATAAATTAATAATAGAGCCAAGAAATTAATCCTGGGCTCTGATACCAATTGAAGGAATATTAAACTGAATTAACGTTCCACTTTGCCCGATGATCGTTTCTTGGATTATTATTAATTTATCATACAACGATTAATCCTAACATGCTCCTATGAATTTAACAGCTGCACGTTGGAGTTCAGAAATACCTGAAGAATTCAGAAGAATTCGCAGATTCGCATATGAACAGACCAGTCAGCTTCAAGCCTTCGTTTGAAGCCTCAAACGTCCTCAAATCGTATTTCGCCCAGAAATACGACTTCTTCGTCTTCGAGAGAGCTTTCCGTGGCCGCCTGATTCGTCTGAATCGGAGTTCTGTGGAGGAAGTTATGGCCGTTTTACGGAGACTGCCAGAACATGGTTTCCTGCGAAAATCTGACTCCAGCTCTGATCTTCTCGACTGTATCCCGCTCAGCTTTCACCGTTGGATGGACAACGATCTATGAAAGTCCCAAGAGAGAAATAAGTCCCACACGTTTTTCTTCCCTGCGCCCCACAGCTCTCAAAACCCTAATATTTTATCAGTGTGTTTTCCTGAGAGCTGACAGCTGTATTTAATTAAAATTAAATACGTGTGGGCACAGAATTAGTGTAGGAGGCGTTTTTCTCTCCTTCTAGGGCTAGGAGACATTGGGCCAGTCCAGGGACCAGATACAAGGAATAAAGATGGGCCTCAAATAAATTAATTTATCTATGGTCAGCCCAGACCATAATTAATTTATAAATATCAGTTCATTCCACTAGAGAACCGATACTGACTTACCCCTTTATTGCCGGTGATGAGTCGGGGCTTGTATTTAGACTTATTAAATCTCCGTATTTAAAATATCCGACATCCATTAATTAATTAGAGCTCTGACACCTTAAATTAATTAATCTCTTAATAATTCCTTAAGCAGTACCACCCAAACTTTATTATTACGCCTGAACTTAATCAACCTGCAGGGTTTAGCGTAATAAACCTTATTGAGCTCCTTAAGGGGATGTCATTATCCTATACCGGATACGGGTACTAATACAGATAATCAAATATCATATATTAACCGCTATCACCCAAGATACAGAGTACTCGAGTTAGTATATAACTTTCACCCATAGTAAGTCAAAGTGATATACGAATTAACATATATATCTGAATACTTATTAGTATTAAGATCTTATAAGTCACCGAGATCTTGATTCTTCACTTAAGTCAGATAGAAGAATACATCTCAACTGTGGTCCTATCAATACGTAATGACGTACCAGTATAGACAAGTAGCCAAGACAAACTACTTCCATTTATACTGCAGCCTAAACCAATAACTTGTCCTAGAGTTATTTCGGCTGTGATCATATTATATCTCTTAAGGTTATTCCAATTATATGGTCTTCTGTGATCTACAACACACCATATAATCTACTTATATAGAGTTAAAGAACATACATATGCAATCATGAACACAATCAGATAGGAGATTAGATAGTGAACTTAGGAAACATTGTATACAAGCATAAAACGTTCTTGCTTTCAGTATACAAATCCAACATTTTATGTGCCGGTTTAAGGCAGGACTTTAAAGTAGTATTGGCAAGTCAGAGTGCATTGTCATACACCGAGGCTTTGAATCGAGCCTTAGATATGGAGTTGGCTATACAGTCAAAGAAAATACTGCAGTCACCCACACTGCCGTTGACTCAGATAAAAACACCTGGAGGACAATAGATTGTGCCTCAAGGACATAACGGAAGGAGAAAGTGGGAGGACAGAGACAGGGCAACAAAATGCCGTGGCAAGGACAAGGCCAGCAACAACAGGGTAAACAACAATATCCTGGACAGTTATCAGGACAACAGAGGACGCCGCCGTGCGCCAAGTGCAACAAGATGCACTTGGGGGTTTGCAAAGCTGGGACTAATAGTTTCTTCAACTGTGGACAAGCTGGTCACTACTCGTCACACTGCCCGGGTAGACAACAAGAAATGGTGGGAGGGAAGCCTAATCAGAATTCGGCTCAACCCGTGAGCGCCATTATGGGATATCCCCAACTGCCCCAACAGCAGCGTCAGCCACAACGTCCACAGAAACAGCAGCAGTAGCAGCTGCGACAACTTCCACAGCTGCCAGAACATCAGAGAGCCTTTGCGCTCACTCAGAAATAGCCCGAGAAAAGTTAGGAAAACTGAAAGGTATGGGCAAATTATAGGATGTACCAGTTAGGATTCTGTTCGATACAGGAGCCTCACATTCTTTAATTGTTTGAAGTATGTTACCTTCAAACTTGAACCAGAACGAGCTAGTCCCGAGTTGAGAGTAATCACTCCTGTAGGAAGAGCTACTACAGTTTCTCACATGATCTCTATCTTAGAGCTTGAGTTAGGATAACTAAGGATGAAAGCAAGGACCTTGCACTTAATGCCTATGTGGGACGTAGACATTTTTTCTAGGGATGGACTGGTTAGCAGAGAACTTTGCCACGATTGATTGTAAGAAGAGACAGATAACTTTCCAACCACTTGGGAAGAAACCTATATGTTTTCATGGCATAGATAGAAAGAAGAGAGTTCCAATTGTTTCGGCACTTCAAGTGCCGAAGTTGGTAAAGAAGAAATGAGCACAAGCTTACCTAGTTTACTTGAATGATGAAGGAGAATCAGGTAAAAACTTAGAGGATGTAGCAGTGGTAAGGGAATATAGAGATGTATTTCCTGAGGTATTACCAGGATTGCCACCTGTCAGATAGTTGGAGTTCACTATCGATCTAGAACCTGGATCAGCACTAGTCATTTTTGTCAAAAAGAATGATGGCACGTTGAGAATGTGCATAGATTATCGAGAACTGAATAAATTGACACTCAAGAACAAATATCCTTTGTCAAGGATAGATGACTTAGTTGATCAATTATAAAGGACCGAGCTTTTTCTCGAAAATCGACTTGAGATCAGGTTATCACCAGTTGAAGATTAAACAAGAGGATATACCTAAGACAGCTTTTCGAACGAGGTATGGGCACTATGAGTTCATAGTTATGCCATACGGTTCGAAAAATGCACCAGCAGTATTCATGGATCTCATGAATCGAGTGTTCCATCAATACCTGGATAAATTTGTCCTAGTTTTCATAGATGATATTCTCATCTATTCGAAGAATGAGCAAGAGCACCAACAAGTTTTGAGAACAGTGTTGGAAACGCTTAGAGCTGAGAAGTTTTTCGCCAAATTCGGCAAGTGCGAGTTTTGGTTAGACGAAGTAACTTTTCTAGGACATATTGTATCATTTGAAGGAATTAAGGTTGACCCCGCCAAGGTACAAGCTGTACATGAGTGGAGATCACCAACTACACCTAACGAGATTCGCAGCTTTTTAGGTTTAGCAGGATACTATCAGAGGTTTATTGAAGGATTTTCCACGATAGCAAGACCGATGACACAACTAGTAATAGCGGGGACCGAGTATCGATACGACTAATAAAAGAAAGGGGGAAGATGGAAAGAATACATAGATCAACAGCGGAAGCTCACAAAGAAACATGTTAAGGAAAGATCTTCATAGTTCATCATAAAGGGTATATCCGTCAACATTGTCATAACTCGATAAATATCGGGAATCTCAACATGAAAAGCAAAACAAGTGTAACTCAATTTTTATGTAGAGTTATAATATTCAGAGTGTGATAACAAAAGGTGAACCGACTATATGTATGAAGACACATAATCGTGAGTAAAATGCTTGATTTAATATAACATAACTTCATAACAAAACTCTGTCGACAAGACAGTCGTACGACAGAGAAAGAAAACGTCAACCCGAAACATTCCCCACCAGCACTGCACCATACTCCCCCTCCGCTTATCCTGCACGTTTAGAAATACATGCAGGGCGTGAGTACATAAATACTCAGTGGACATATCGTCGAAAACAAAGCTGCTCATAGAGCTATAAATTGAACTTGCCACATTTCAGCAATACACATGTATTATATCAACTAACTGCCTAGGACCCGATCGTCTCATCTCATCTCATCAGTAGAGGGTAAACATACAAGCTCAATATCATCATAAAAATATTGGCAAGTCAATAATTCTCAAACATCATCATAATCTCAAAACATCAAACATCTCATAATTTCATCATCATTTAAAACAGTTTAGAAAAGCTCTTAAATTGTATACTCAAAATAATGCCCACCTGAAGACCTTACTCAAAATCTCCCGTCAAAGTGGAGTTACTTACTTCCTTGCTCTGCTCGTGTCTTCAGGGATCATCATCATCGAAAGTTCATGTCATAAAATGAATCTCGATTAGAAACTCATTGACTAATTCTCAATCCTTAACTCATGCTCTATCTCATATTCTATCTCCTTACTCGATTTTATATAAACTCTCCACTCATCTCACATCCTTAAGTTCAAGGATAGGTTTCAAGAAAATCATGGTTCTAAGTCTCGATTTATCTCTCATATAAGACTCGTCTAACTTCATTCAAACACATAGGCAACACAATCACATAAGGCACATAAGAAATCACAATCAAACATCATCAAACATGCTCTGCTTTTATACTGACTTAACTTCAAAATTTAAACTGTTCTGACTTCGACATCTCCTGGACTCGAGACTCATACCGAAAGAAAGATCTTCGAGTCTGGTTTCATTTAAAAAAAAAGTAGAGTTGAAAACTCCAAGTGGTTTGAAAGATATGACGTTTTTACCACGATCTACCATTTCTGGTAGTTTTGTGCAACCGAAGTTTACAATCTTTGAAAAATAATAAACGTTGTCAAAATGGGCTCAACTTCGGTGGATATCTAGCTAACACAATAAGGTTGATACCATAAAAATTTGGAAAGCTAGATCACATAGGAAGCTACTGAAATGAATGACTCTTTCCCCTGTTCTCTGAAATTCTCGGTAATAAAGTGCAGTTTAGGTTTAGCATTTTAAAGAAATATCAACCGAAGTTTAAATGGCTTGAAATTTTACCAGTATACTCAAGACTCATGAAGGGACTTGCTATAAAATTTTCAAAGCTATTAGACATCTACAAGCGATCGATCACAGTAGGTCAGTAGGCCTACGAAATTTCTCCAATTTGGACTCAAAAATCATATATCTCAAAAACATCTCTAACTTGAATATAACATCATAACTCTCAACAACGGGCTGGTCTTGGGTGCGACCGTCGCACAGTGTGCGACGGGTCCGCCGCGGCCCGCGCCTGACCCGGCCCGCAATCCAGACCCGCAATCCTAAATCCTAAATTATTACATTTGTTTATAATAATTATTACTTTTAATAAGCATGAAATATACATTTGTTCGCACAAATGTATACTTATATAAATATAGGTATTTTCCTTCATTTAATATACAGTATTATATTTTCTAAACCCTAAATTCTATAAACTAAACCCTAAACCCTGTAAACTAAACCCTAAGCGTGAACACTAAACCCTAATAGGTGAAAACTAAACCCTAAGCATAAGATATACATTTGGTCGCACAAATGTATACTTATATTAATATAAATATTTACCTTCATTCAATATAAAACATTATACATATCAATATACATTTATATGAACAAATGTATATATTATGTTTATTAAAAGTAACATTTGTTATACACAAATGTAATAATTAGGAGTATGGGTCAAACCCACGCGGGTCAGGATTCCGGGTCAGGAGGGCGGGTTTGGGCCGGGTCGACCCGTCGCACACCTGTGCGACGGTCGCACACCTGTGCGACGGTCGCACAGGAGAATTAGCGCTCAACAACAAACTCATACCACAACTCATTTCATCACTTCTAATCATCAATCTAAACCATCACTTAACATCATAGCATGCTCAAGAACTCATATAACCACTCAAATCTTCACTTTCTTCATGAACTTTAACTTTCCAACATCACACAACCTAACACCTTAATATTCCATATCTCAAAATCAATTCATGCTTTTCATTCAAAGACAAATAAATAACATCTTACTAGCATGCATATACTCTCCACTTAAAGTTAGAAGATGACAAAATTTTAGAAGACTTCCAACCCTAGTAATTTTCGAAAATTACCAGCTTGAATTAGGAGTTGTTTTCATGCTTATACATGCTTATACAGCTTAACTATGAGTAGATTCATGTGTTTAGAGGCTTACTCATATGATTTGTGTAGAGAAAAGTATAACTCCACCTTCTTGATTCCTAGCTCGAACCTTCAACCTAGCTTTTGTTCTATGGATTTAAGAGTGTTTTCAGCTTGATTTAATCGGTGGTTATGGCATACAAGTAGTTGTGAAGCTTTTTACTATCTCATCAATGGTGTTGGGTGAAGACAGCCGAGAGAGGAGAGAGAGGAAAGGGACGTCTGTTATGAGGGATGAAAGATAAATGAGTTGTTTTATTTAACCCCATTTACTTAGCCATCAAGTCACTACTACAAAAGTTTACATACATAACAGTGCATAGATAACGGTTTTTTTCAAAAACCGTTATGTATGAGCGCACTTTTAGGAATAGATAACGGTTTTGGAAAAATCCGTTATCTATGTAGTGTTGTCTATATGCATAGATAACGGTTTTTGAAAAACCGTTATATTTTTGCGTTATCTATTAGTTGCATACATAACGGTATTACAAAATCGTTAAGCCACCATTATCTATGACCATCTTTTATAACGGTTTATTCATAACGTTAAAGAACCGTTATGTATAAGAGTCATTTACAACGGTTTTGGAACCGTTATGTTTGAGCGTATCTAAAAACTGTTATGTATAATTTTTTTTAATTTTTTTAATTATTTTTTTTAATTTTTTTAAAACTTATATTATATTATATCATTTGAAACTTTCTCTCAAATCCCTCCAAGATCGAGCTCCCCTAAAAATTTACACAAAGAACATTCTCTCCCCCTTATCTTTCAAGCTGAGCGGACCAGCTAGGGCTCCGCCGCCGCGGCCGCCGAAGGTCCGGCGAGGAGCGCCGGCCTCGCCCACCTTATCTCTCATTCTTTTGACTCAATTCGGGCATTCACAAACTCACACCACCGCCCAATTTCTCAATCTCCGGCGAACGGCAGTGAGGCCGCCGCCAGTCTCCCTCAAAATCTCACTTAACCACCGCCTCAATCTGAAAAGGTTCCAGCCGCCACCACCGCCTGTATCTCAAGAGGCGGCGCCGCTCTCTCCTCTAAACCCTAGATCCCTAATTCCTCCATCTGAAACCCTAGGGCCCCAGATCTGGACTCCACCCTCTCCGGCCTCTGGCATCAATAGCAGCTCCTCGCCGCCGTGATGTCGGAGTTGGTTGATTTAGCCACATCAGCCTCCAGGTTAGTTGTACTTCACTTGTTTGTGTTGTGATTTGGTGTGATACTTGCTTTGTTTTTTGAATTTTTATACCAATATCCTTATCTTTTCCCTGATTGTAGCTAATCACACTTTATTCTTCTGTCCAGGAATACTTATTACTAAATTTCCTGGATGTGTTTCTGTATTATCTCTTTTATTATTTTGAGTTTAAGAATGGGGACATATGCATAGATAAACAGGGCTGCTAAGAATTTCTAGTTTTTTTAGTTTTAGCAGATGTTCCTGGCCTTTGGTTTCAAACATTCTGTATAAACATGCTTTCTCTAGTGCAAAGTTTTAAGTTGATCCCTTTTTTTACAATAATCTAATACTTACTCAAAGGGTAATACAACTAATAGACTAGGGTGTCAAAAACAAGGATGAACTGGATATGGAGAACATCATAAATCCATGATATAGTGGTAAAATAGAATTTGCCGAACACAAATGGGATAGCTTGGCTTGCATGTAGTATAAAGCTTTTCTGGCTTAAACCATGCATATAACAAAGTTGACTTAACGAGTTATTTTTCCTTTGGAAAAGGTAGACACTCACATTCAACAGCTTGATCAATATTTGAAGAAATTTGATGAGGATCTTCGGCGTGGTATTTATCTAGTTGCTCTAATATCACTCTTTATCTGAATGTGGCTCAGTTGCAGAGTGCCCATCTGCCACTGTGTACAATGAATTTATATCATGTTTCTCACAATTTCTGTATCTTTTGGTCTGAAATAGCCGAAAGGGAGGCCATGGCTGCAACTCCTCCAGCTCATGATAACACTGTCAAAGCTGGAAGGTCCGGTGAAACTAGCAATAGAGGGCAGAAGAAGTAAATCCTTACTCTGAACCCTTCTAGTTTCAAATATTTTCTTTGAAATAGAATTCTTGTGCAATTGTCTAGAACTCTGCATGATTGTTTATGTTTCAGATTAACAACCTGATTCATTGCCCTTGTAAATGGTACTTTTACCTGAAGAGCTGGGGTTGTGTTGAAAAATATATCTTGTGTGAGTTGTAAATTTAAAACCTAAATCATATCCAACTCCTGCCCAAAAGAACAAATGGAGAAACTGTGAGCTGGCAATGAGGCAGTATGTGATAGTCCTTACTGGCTTGTGTTTTTAGGTCCGTAGCTCAGGTTTCGAAAATATCTTAGATTCTCTTCACATGTCAGCTGCAGAAATGTATGAAATTGCACTAATCAGCAGGTATTGATTGTGAAGACAACAACATTATGTACCGGATATGGTTATTTCTCTTCCTTGAAGACCAGCCTATCTGTTGATTGAAAGAACTCTAGTTCTCTTATGGAAATATCTGAGCCTTATGAATGCAAGTAGATGAGCTTTGCATTAAGAAAATATAATCTTTCTGTGCAGGACGCGCCTTGCAACAGCAAATGCAGCTGCCTCCTAGACAAAGCAATCAAGGAAAAGGTGCAAAACAATCAAGGAAAAGGTTGGTGTAGCTTACTCCTAGACAGTTTTGTGGCTTTTGTAATGTTTGAGTTGATATTAATCTGAGCTTGGCTGTTAACCATTAATTTTCTTTTAGAGAGTCCAAACCATTGTACTGGCAATTTCAACTAAATCAAGATTTTGAAATAGTTATCTTTTATGTATTATAGTTACACATCACTATTCGTTTTGAATAATGACACATCAGGAAACTAATATCTACCTTACATTTTAGGTGAAGAAAACAGCGAACTGATATTGGAAGCTCTTTTTTCATATGATGTAAGTGTTAATCCTCGCAAGATAAAAGTGATAAACTACCATATTTTCATACTTCTGGATTTTGGGTTAACATGACACACAAGTTTGTCTTTCACCATGCCATATGTAATTTTCCTTTGAATTAGACTGTTGCCCATTTAAACTCAATCATTTGACTTTTTATCCTTACATCTATCAGCTAGAAAATGATCTGAAAAATGTGAAGGATCAGTTATGCTCATCAGAAAAATCTAAGAAGCAAGCCCAGAGAGATGCAGATGAATCCAACCAAGAGCTCTCAGTCCTCTCCTCAAAGCTTGAAGAGTCAGAGAAGAAACTTCTAGAGCTTTCAGCCTCTCGGAATGCTCTTACAGTAGAGCTCTCTGAGACAAGTGAGGAACGAGACAGGTCATTGCAAGCTGAGCTGGAGGCTCTGCATAAGCAGCAGTTGCAAGAATCAGTTGCTTTGGCCTCTGCATTAGATGAGATCGAAAGGCTCAAAGCTCAGCTTGCAATGGTAGCTGCGTCCGAAGCTAACAACTCAGAATCTGCACCAACCGAGCTCCATAACCTAAATGAGGCACTTGTGGTCGTGGAAGAAATGAAGAAGCAGCTAAGCGACTCCAAGAAATCAGAAGCTGAGGCGCAAGAACTCGTTGGTGAGACACTTATGCAGCTGGAAGCAGCGAAGAAGATGGTGGAGACGCTTAGGTGGGATGGATGTAAAGCTGCAGCTAGTGAGCTGGAACAGTCGAGGGCTCGTGTTGAGCTTCAGATAACTGTTCCACAGCAGTGCATCTAATTGTATTGCATATTTGCAGAATGACCTGGTTCATGGATGGGGTTTGGATTTTGCATTAAGAAGATGTGTGGATGTAAGTGACTTGCTTGTTTCTCCCTCCCCCTTCTCTTTGATACTGACAAACCACCTGATCTGCATCGTCATCGTCACTCCCCCCCCCCCCCTCCCACAAAAAAAAACAGAAAAAAATACTTAATGGTAAGCAAAACGATAATACCCAAATTTAGGGGAGATTGTAAAGGAGATGTCATAGGAAAAGGAGGTGCCTCCTCCCAGCTTTTGGCATATGTTTCATTGGCTTCTTGGAGGACATGAGAGTTCTTTGTTAACATTAATAACTTCTCTTGCCCTTCTGCAGCCTGCGCATGAAAAGATTGGTGTTGTCGATTCCCAATGGATTGTGCATCAAGTGATTCCATCACTTGGAAGTCAGGTCAGACAGCAATAACTAGCTCACTTTTGGCATAATCTCTTTCTTATATTTTTGTTACATGCATTTAGCTGTACTGTCAAAACAGTTTCTTAGATATGATCTTTGTGCGTGTGGGTACGTGTACGAACCGGATTTGCTCTGTGTAGGTGACACACATGCTTTATTCCATATATAAGATAAAAAGTTTCCATGGTTGTCTTGCAGTTGTTTTATTTTGGATGAAGAAAATTTATTAAGGGCTTTGCCTTTAGTGTGAAAATTTATGGTTGTTTTATCATGCAAAATGATAACACAAATATATCTATTTGATGGTAACCAAGGCTGGTTGAGGATATGGTGAAGAACTCATCTTCTTAAATATGGCTATTCTCTATGCTTTCACCTCTTGTTGAATAAGATGTAGCAAGCATTTTTGTTGATGATCTATTTACTTCCTCTTTGTCATTCACATTCCTTCTTGTTCTTATGGGGTGGGGTCAGATTTCTACTTGTTCTCTAAATTCAATCTTTAATGATGATTATGCAGGGCGAATCTGATAATGGAAAAGCTCCATGGCAGGGGGTATGTATATCCATAACCAACCTTGATATAGCCATATATATAGTTGTCAATCCTCTGTATTTTGAAATGACTGAAATACGTTAGCTGTTGCTAGCCCTTGTTCAGCAGACTCAAACCTGGGAAACTTTGTGGATTTCAGTTGCCATGGAGGATTTGTTTATGATCTACTCTTTCTGCTATGCATTAGTATCAAGCACTGATTTTAGATGTTTAAAAAGTATTGTTTCCTGATATGGCTTTGCTGATATTTTCTTTTACTCTAGGTACGAGATAGATGCAAAAGTGAGTGGGCGCTCTTTCAGGATCGCCTTGCAAATGCAGACAAGTCATATTTTTCACAAATCCAGCGCCCTTGACTAAGAGCAGATATCATGTAAATTGCTTTGTTTATTTCTTCGTTTGTCCTCACATTCCCTGGGAATGGTTTTGGTGGCCCGATTGTTTCATGCGAGTTACATCCTTCTATAGTGTAGGATATCCTGTATAATGATGATGTATACTTGATATTTGGTTCATTTGTATAATAATGTATGAATTTTTTGGATGATATATAATATTGTTATCGTTGATTTTATCATTTTGTCGTTTTATAAAAATTGCAAAATTTAAAAATATACTACAATTATATAAAGTGCAAAAAACTGTTATAAAAGGTGCAAAAAATCGTTATGTATTCTAATTAAAGATAACGGTTAAAATCGTTATAAAAAGTGCAAAAAATCGTTATAAAAAGTGCAAAAAACCGTTATGTATTCTATCAAAGATAACGGTTAAAACCGTTATAAAAAGTGCAAAAAACTGTTAACTATGATAAAAAAAAATAAAAAATTAATACATAACGGAAAAATCTTAATACATAACGGTGAAAAACCGTTATGTATTCTATCAAAGATAACGGTTAAAACCGTTATAAAAAGTGCAAAAAACTGTTAACTATGATAAAAAAAATAAAAAAAAATTAATACATAACGGAAAAATGTTAATACATAACGGTGAAAAACCGTTATGTATTCTATCAAAGATAACGGTTAAAACCGTTATAAAAAGTGCAAAAAACTGTTAACTATGATAAAAAAAATAAAAAAAAAATAATACATACGGAAAAATGTTAATACATAACGGTGAAAAACCGTTATGTATAACCTTTATAGATAACGGATGCGTACTGTTATGTATGACACATCGTACCGTTATCTATGCTACTATACATAACGGTTTTGAAACCGTTGTGTATGACGTATAGAATAGATAACACCACTATACACAACGGTTTTTTTGCTCATAGATAACGGATAAAATCTGTTATCTATGAGCGTTTTTCTAGTAGTGAGTAATGGATAATTAACACATGCTTAATTATCCACTTGCATAAAAATATCTCATCCGTTAACTATGTTTATCCACTTGCTTTGACTCCTCTCTCTCTAAAGTTAGTTCCGCACCAGAGCAGAGCACATCTCAACCATCAGAGCAGAGCTCGCCAGAGGAATGCTCGCCAGCGGAATGCTCGCCAGCGGAATGCTCGCCAGCGGAATGCTCGCGAGCGGAATGCTCGCCAGAGAAATGCTCGCCAGCTGAATGCTCGCCAGAGGAATGCTCGCCTGCGAAATGCTCGCCAGCGGAATGCTCGCCAGAGGAATGCTCGCCAGCGGAATGCTCGCTAGCGGAATGCTCGCCAGCGAAATGCTCGCCAGCGGAATGCTCGCCAGAGGAATGCTCGCCAACGAAATGCCGAATTCTCTGGCATAGTAGAGAAATGCCGAATTCTCTGGCATAGCAGAGAAATGAGGGCAGACAACAGCAAACTCGAAAATTCATCAACTTTTTCATTCCCAAAGTTCATCAAACACTCTCAAACATCAAAATACTATCAGACTCATCATGGCCAACTCAAGAATTCTTATAAACACTAAAATCATCAAATCATCATTCAAGACATAACCTCAAAGATTTTCCCAATTTCTTATATCAAACTAAATTTTGTAAAAACTCATATCTCAAGACTAAGCTTTGCTAAACACACTTTAATCAGCATCTCCATCTCGTTTTCTCAAATTGCTCACTCTATATCTTCATCATGATTCTATTAGACTCACATCTCCATCTAGAATAATAACTCGTTTCATCGACAAGTGTAACTCTAATGCTCAATATCTTTATTTATCATCATAACTCCATCTCATCTTAATTATAATCTCATATCTTAGTACCGTAGTACTCTCTGTAGTGTCTTGACACTACTACTTCTCATAAAAGTACAGGGTGTTACATCCTACCCCCCTTAAAAAGTCCCGAAATTTGAGTTATTCAACTTCGGGAAAAAGCTTGGGATATTTTTCTTTCATCTTCTCTTCAAGTTCCCATGTTGCTCCCTCTTGCTCATGATATCTCCATTGGATTTTCACCAAAGGAATTGACTTGTTTCTCAGTTGCTGGATCTTCCGGTCCAGAATAGCATCGGGCCTCTCTTCGTAGCTCAAGTCCGGCTCTAGGGACACTTCTTCTTGATGAATGACGTGTTTTGGATCAAACACATATTTATTTAACTGTGAAACATGGAAAACGTTATGAACGTTCGCGAAGCTCGGAGGCATCGCAAGTCTATCGGCAACAGGGCCTACTTTCTCGAGTATATTGTAGGGTCTAATATATCTCGGTTTGAGTTTTCCTCTAACTCCAAAACGATGTACTCCTCTGGATGGGGAATCTTTAAGAAAGACTTTGTCTCCTACATCAAAATGAATCTCTATTCGTCTGGTATCTGCATAAGACTTTTGGCGATCTTGTGCTTCTTTAATTCTCTGTTGAATCTGTCGCACAATGGCGATCATCTCTTCAATGCTTCCGGTCCAAGCACTTTTCTCTCTCCAACGTCATCCCAAATAAAGCGGGGATCTACATTTTCGTCCATACAAGGCTTCGTATGGAGCCATGATAGTAGTCAATTGAAAACTGTTATTATAAGCAAACTCGATCAGGGGCAAAACTTGCTCCCATTAACTTCCTCTATCTAGCACAACAGTTCTAATTACGTCTTCTAAAACTTATGTAGTCCTTTCGGACTGTCCATCCGTCTGCGGATGAAAGGCTGTACTAAAATTCAGTTTAGTATCTAACTCTTTTTGCATACTCATCCAGAAACGTGAAGTAAATCTGGAATCTCGATCCGATGTAATCGTCATCGGTACTCCGTGCAATCGCACTATCTCTCGGATATAAATCTGAGCCAACTTGTCAGATCCATAGGTAATCGGGATCGGTATACAATGTGCACTCTTCGTCAATCGATCTATGATTACCCAAATAGTTGTGTTTCCTCTTTTAGATTTTGGTAATCTAGTCACAAAATCCATGGCTATATGATTTCATTTCCGCTCAGGAATTTCTAATGGGTGCAACTAGCCATAGGGTCGTTGATGTAATGCTTTCACTTGCTGGCATACCAAACATCTCTCAGCAAATGCTGCTATCTCTCGTTTCATTCATTTCCTCCAAAATCTCGTTTTTAAATCTTGGTACATCTTCGTACCTCCTGGGTGTGCTGTGTAAGTCATGAGCTTCACTCATGATTTCATTTTTCAGCTCTTCTCTATCAGGCACACATTTTTCCATCAAATAATATGGCATTATCTGCCGCCTCTTGATAATTCTCCATCTTCTCGGTTCGAATCTTCATTCGTAACCTCGCCATCTTTTTATCCTCTCTTTGAGCTGTAATTTCCCTTGACCGTGGGTCAGATGTAAGGTTTAGTGTAGCAATTACTATTCCCGTCATTTGAGGTGGTATCACTACCTCCAATCTCAATCTCTCAAATTCTTTGATCAAGTTTTCTTCTTGAGTAAGGAAAAATCTTAACTCTCCTTGATTCTTTCTACTCAACGCATCAACGACAACGTTAGCTTTTTCGGGGTGATAATTTATCCCGCAATCGTAATCTTTCACCAACTCTAACCATCTTCTCTGTCGCATGTTCAGATCTTTTTGCTCAAAGAAGTATTTGAGACTTTTGTGATTGGTGTATATCTCACACCGTACTCCATAAAGATGGTGTCTCCTGATCTTCAAAGCATGCATTACGGCTGCTAACTCTAAATCATGCGTCGGATAATTCATCTTATGCGGCCTAAGTTGTCGTGAGATATATGCAATAACTCTTATATCTTGCATCAGTACACATCTCAGTTCATTCTTCGATGCGTCTGTATAGACTGCATACTTTTTGTTCGCCTTTGGAACAGCTAAAACTGGGCAATGGTAATTCTCTTCTTCAGCTTTTTAAAAAAAACTCAACTCACACTCGTTCGTCCACTCAAATTTAACTTCTTTCTTTAGCAGGTGCGTCAATGGCTTAGCGATTTTCGAAAAGCCCTCAATATATCTTCGATAATACCCTGCTAATCCTAGAAAACTGCGGATTTCATGTGGTGTAGTCGGTGCTCTCCACTCTACCGCTTGAACTTTTATTGGGTCTACTTCGATTCTTCTCGCAGAAATGACATGGCCAAGGAAATTGATTTCTTTAAGCCAAAACTCACATTTGCTGAACTTAGCATATAGCTTTTCAGATCTCAATCTCTTTAACACGATTCTCAAATGCTCTTCGTGTTCTTGTTTACTCTTTGAGTAAATCAGAAGGTCATCTATGAACACTAACACGAACTTGTCTAAGTATTCGTGAAAGACTCGGTTCATGAGATCCATGAACACTGCAGGGGCATTCGTCAATCCAAAAGGCATGACTATGAATTCATAGTGCTCGTATCTCGTACGAAATGCCGTTTTTGGAATATCTTCCAATCTTATCTTCAGCTGATGATACCCCGTTCTCAAGTCAATCTTTGAAAAAGTGCTCGTTCCTTGGAGTTGATTGAATAAATCGTCGATCCGAGGTAACGGATACTTATTCTTCAGTGTCACCTTATTCAGCTCGCGGTAGTCAATGCATAACCTCTAACTGCCGTCCTTCTTTTTGACAAAAAGAACCGGTGCTCCCCACGGGGAAACACTAGGTCGAATGAGGCTCAAATCTAGCAA
Organism: Salvia miltiorrhiza; assembly: GCF_028751815.1. Classification (NCBI taxonomy): domain Eukaryota; kingdom Viridiplantae; phylum Streptophyta; class Magnoliopsida; order Lamiales; family Lamiaceae; genus Salvia; species Salvia miltiorrhiza. The sequence continues at coordinate 11,868,163 of NC_080388.1, forward strand.
CTCTTAAAGTTGCAACTTCAACTCTTGCAACTCTGCCGGGCCATTCTATAATGTACCCTTGACGTCGGTGCGGCTCCGGGCTCAAGATCAATCGTAAACTCGAGCTATCGATCTGGGGGTAATCCTGGTAAAGCTTCAGGAAAAACGTCTTTGTATTCTCGCACGACTGGCACGTCATCTATATTTGTTTTGGACTCTTCACTCTGATTCAGGTATACAACATACGCGGTTGTATCATTTCTCTACAAAAGCTTTCGGGCTTGAAAAGCCGAAATTATTGGCGACTTTCTCCATTTTCTCTCAACGCCAATAAACGAAGTAGGCTCTTGGCCTGGAAAATGAAACGATATTCGTCTCTCCTTGCATTGTATCGTCGCATGGTTCTCCTCTAACCAATCCATTCCAAAATAATATCTATGTGACACATAGACATCATCCTTAGGTTTTTACCCTTGAGCTTAATCGATTCTAGCTCGAATTCTAAGTCAGGACATACGAGTGAGACCGTAGTGGTTCTGCCTATAGGAGATATCACTCTAAGATATTGCGGAGCAGGCTCTGCTAGATTTCCTCGATTCTTGTCCTGAGCCTTCTGCTCAAGCGCAACCACTCTCTGATGATGGGGTTAATTCGCCTGCGGGGCTGGCGGGTGCCTTCCTGACTGACGTGGTCGATAGGTTAGCTGCTGTTGCAGTGGCGGCGGTAGCGGTAGGACTCCTTCCATCACTTTGAGTTGCGGCTGGTACTGATTCGGCCTTCCTCCGCCTCCACTTTGCTGACGATTTGGACACTGATTGGAGTAGTGTCCATCCCTTCGACATGTGTAGCAGGTATTCTGTCCCATTTTGCACTCTCCCAAGTGTAGCTTGTTGCATTTCAGGCAATGAGGTATTCCTCGCGATCCTTGTGGAGCTGCTACTGGAGCAGTCTGGCCAACGTAGGGCCATCTATCTCGGTTCTGATAGTGTGGCGGTGCATTCTAACTTTGCCACGGCTTCTTGGGACCTTAACTTCGGTCGTCCCATTTTCTCTTGCCTTTCTGGGCTCGGCCAGAAAAAGACTGGCTTCCCGATTGAAAATTTGGGTTCGACATTTGCATCGAAGCTTGACTCATTTTCTCTGGCCGCAAAGCCAATTCTATATTCAATGCTCTATTTAATACTTCAGTACACATAGCCGCACTCCGACTCGTTAAATTGTCTCGTACCTTTTATCTCAAACCTGATCGAAACAATTCTGACATCTTCTTGTTCATCTCTTCTCGATATGTGGCATACCGAACCAAGTCGCAAACTGACGTTCGTATTCAACTACGGTTTTACTGCCTTATCTTTTATCATCAACTCTATTTTCTTTCTTCAATCGGTTTCTCTTTCTCGGCAAAGTCTAAGGGGACATGTATCAACCTTAGAACTAATTCTCATAACTCACAAATCATAAGACTCTTACTCAACATCATATTATTTTCTAAATTCTCATAACTCAGCATCAAAGACATATTTCATGTCTATCATCGTAACATCAGCTTAAAACTCTACTCAAACATAGAGACTCTCTGGTCATCGTCATATAGACATATATATAAGAAAAATTTTCTCTTTCGAGAACTCTTACTAATTGCGGGGCATAACGGAAATAAAACATCCTGTACTACGACGACGATGCTACTTCTATACTAGTCGTCATCTCAGTCTGCTATCGTGGAAAACGTCATCTGTTCTAATCTGTCATCTCGATCTCCTTAAATCTGCTATTGCCTATTCTGGCTTAGCATCACTTCTTCTCATCCTCGAAATGGTTAGCTTTCTACATACTTGGCTAATATATGAAAATCCATAATCGAACAGTTGTGCTCGTCCCGTAATAATATATATTCTACGACTGCTCCCATAACTCGTGTTTTCTTCCAAAAACTCTTCTTGTTATGCCATCCTAGTTACCTAGACATTCCTAAATCTTGTCGGTAGGGACTAGGATGTGATGAATAAAAATGTATGATCTTGAACAAGACGAGCTCAAGTAATGGAATGATTCCATAATAGCCAGTGCTATCTCAAGGATAATGAAGAAGTTACAATCAAAGGATGATCAAAAGCTAGAACAGAAACTAAGATAAAAACTGAGATATGATATGATGGGAGTAAATCAATACTGGAAGTAGAAGCAATCCACTAAGTGGAAAATGAATAAATTGTCCACTGTTAAAACAAGGGGTAAGGATTTTCAACACAACCGGCTCAGACTCGAACACAGTGGATCTGGAAAAATTTCTCAATAGCAAATAATTCATCTCATGTAGGAGTTCAAATGGATGCAGAAAAATTTAAAAATGACCAAGCGGGATAGAGACTCAATAAGTCTACTCTTATGATTACTCTAGCGATGATAAACGCGGTCCCGGTGAAAGTACCTCTATTACGAAGTACAATTGGTCAATAGTATCTATGCATCCCATGAGGTCTCCATAATACGTTCATCCTATTAGGGTCGTGTCTATAAAACACGATGAAACCTCTAAATTCTCATCTCAGTTCTCTATATCTCAACTTAATTCTATATTTCTCATATAGAATTTTCATAGTTCTCGTTATCTCTATCGTTCATCTAACATCATGCATTAAATCATCAATCTCAAAACTCTGATGTGACATAAAGCTCTCTAGTCATCAACGTCATCTCTATATAATAGGGAAAATTGCCTCTCTTTTGAGGTCTTATACAAAAGCGAAGGTTCTCTGTACAAAACGCCCTATACTATAATGATGCTCTCGCTATGCAAGCATCATAGGGACTAAACGTCATATATGTTCTATACTATGCTTCTAGCTATGTACATCGGCTATGCATCACTATATATATACATATACATCTCTAGATAGTCTCGGTCGTCATCTATCAATCTCCCATCTCGTCATCGTTATCGCCATCACCTGATATCCTACTCCCAACATCATCAGTCGGTGCATCCTCACTCGGCTCATCCTCAACATCCGTGTCATACATTGGATAGTAAACCGGTACCTCGGGAATAGAAACCCATGTCTCGGTGCCGTCATCCGCAACTTGATGCCGTAAAGGCTGGGTTCGCCCGCGTCCAACTGTCATATCCGGAGTCTCCTCGTCCGGATCCTCCTCATCGATGTCTGGTCTCGCAGGTCGAGATCCTCCCTCTTGGGCGCCTCGATAAGGTGCATAGTGGAGCTAGTGCGTGTAAGGCTGTAAAGCCAAAACGTCGGAATCTAGCACTAGGGCAACTCTCGAATCGGATGGCCTCGATACCCGCTGAATCTGAGGTTCTGTATAAACAATCGGCGGTGCTGACCTGATAGGTAGCACTGGCAAGGGTGCCGTCACCGGGGTCAAATCCCAAAATGGTAAGTCGGCGCTAGGATATGTGATCATTGCCAAATACAAAAACGGATCGTGCTCCACGACCGGTGAATACGTCTCGAAAACTATCGGATCTGGATCGACATGTTCGGGTACAATCGGCATCGCCTCTCTAGGGGGTGGTGGTGCAACCGGGTAAGGCTCATCTGGCAGTGGGGGTGCAACCACTAACTCTCCACCCTGGACTGGCCCATCGGGCACTTCGTACGGCGGTGCAGGGGAATCACCGAACGCAAAATAACATTGGCTGAGCATCGCGACAAAACCGCTAATATCGCCATACCTCACTCCTCCCAACCACGTGGTGCCCACGAAAAGGGGGACTAATGTTGTCGCCCAAACTCCCCACGTGGGTGGTAACCGCGGAATCAGAAGGTCGAAAGCCTCCGCTCCGTCGATTCCGTAGGGAATAACCCTCTGTCAGCGTCGATGGTAATGCGCTAGAAACTCTCCTAGCGTATCGTCCTCATCTGGCTCATACTCTCTAAACCAGCGTTTCGTTGCTTCTTCAACAACACGCTGCATCCTGAAAACAAAAATATCGTGTTTCTCAAAAGTGGATACGAAACTTACTTGGTATTCCACCCCAATCATCAACATACTCTTTCTCATTTGGTACAGTGGGGCAACGGCTATACTAGCCTCAACATAACTCCCAAATATTCTTCAACTCATAGTTCTCATCATGCTCCATCATGCCCAGATAGTTTCGTCGTCAAACATCACATAACTCATTAGTGAGTCAACTCAAAACTCAGCATGAGAGCGGAAAAGAAAACATCAAAAGCTCTTACCTCGATAAGTCGGAGGAGATGGGGTGCTGGGGTTCTGTTTCGACTGACTCTCAAACCAGTCTAAGAGCTCAAATTAGACTAGTACTCAACTCATAAATAAGAGAAAATAAAAGCTCAACTCAATCAAGCATTAGACTCAGAGCAGACGACCTGCTCTGATACCACTCTGTCGCAGCCCGATTCTGACACTAGTAATAGCGGGGACCGAGTATCGATACGACTAATAAAAGAAAGGGGGAAGATGGAAAGAATACATAGATCAACAGCGGAAGCTCACAAAGAAACATGTTAAGGAAAGATCTTCATAGTTCATCATAAAGGGTATATCCGTCAACATTGTCATAACTCGATAAATATCGGGAATCTCAACATGAAAAGCAAAACAAGTGTAACTCAATTTTTATGTAGAGTCATAATATTCAGAGTGTGATAACAAAAGGTGAACCGACTATATGTATGAAGACACATAATCGTGAGTAAAATGCTTGATTTAATATAACATAACTTCATAACAAAACTCTGTCGACAAGACAGTCGTACGACAGAGAAAGAAAACGTCAACCCGAAACATTCCCCACCAGCACTGCACCATACTCCCCCTCCGCTTATCCTGCACGTTTAGAAATACATGCAGGATGTGAGTACATAAATACTCAGTGGACATATCGCCGAAAACAAAGCTGCTCATAGAGCTATAAATTGAACTTGCCACATTTCAGCAATACACAGGTATTATATCATAAAAGAACCTGTGCAAGCAGTTTTAACCATAAACATTATAATTAAGTGTCTGCAGACAAGTACTCGACATGTATGTACCACATCTACCACTCTTCATCATCATCAAGGTACTGAGAAGTAGGCCTCCTTCTCAAGCACCGTGACCGGCCGACCCGAAGACGGCTCACAGTCACCTCAGTGTACACTAGCCCTGGCAGGTTAGCTATCAACTAACTGCCTAGGACCCGATCGTCTCATCTCATCTCATCAGTAGAGGGTAAACATACAAGCTCAACATCATCATAAAAATATTGGCAAGTCAGTAATTCTCAAACATCATCATAATCTCAAAACATCAAACATCTCATAATTTCATCATCATTTAAAACAGTTTAGAAAAGCTCTTAAATTGTATACTCAAAATAATGCCCACCTGAAGACCTTACTCAAAATCTCCCGTCAAAGTGGAGTTACTTACTTCCTTGCTCTGCTCGTGTCTTCAGGGATCATCATCATCGAAAGTTCATGTCATAAAATGAATCTCGATTAGAAACTCATTGACTAATTCTCAATCCTTAACTCATGCTCTATCTCATATTCTATCTCCTTACTCGATTCTATATAAACTCTCCACTCATCTCACATCCTTAAGTTCAAGGATAGGTTTCAAGAAAATCATGGTTCTAAGTCTCGATTTATCTCTCATATAAGACTCGTCTAACTTCATTCAAACACATAGGCAACACAATCACATAAGGCACATAAGAAATCACAATCAAACATCATCAAACATGCTCTGCTTTTACACTGTTCTGACTTCGACATCTCCTGGACTCGAGACTAATACCGAAAGAAAGATCTTTGAGTCTAGTTTCATTTAAAAAAAAGTAGAGTCGAAAACTCCAAGTGGTTTGAAAGATATGACGTTTTTACCACGATCTACGATGTCTGGTAGTTTTGTGCAACCGAAGTTTACAAACTTTGAAAAATAATAAACGTTGTCAACCTGGGCTCAACTTCTGTGGATATCTAGCTAACACAATAAGGTTGATACCATAAAAATTTGGAAAGCTAGATCACATAGGAAGCTACTGAAATGAATGACTCTTTCCCCTGTTCTCTGAAATTCTCGGTAATAAAGTGCAGTTTAGGTTTAGCATTTTAAAGAAATATCAACCGAAGTTGAAATGCCTTGAAATTTTACCAGGGTACTCAAGTCTCATGTAGGGACTTGCTATAAAATTTTCAAAGCTATTAGACATCTACAAACCATCAATCACAGTAGATCAGTAGGCCTACGAAATTTCTCCAATTTGGACTCAAAAATCATATATCTCAAAAACATCTCTAAGTTGAATATAACATCATAACTCTCAACAACAAACTCATACCACAACTCATTTCATCACTTCTAATCATCAATCTAAACCATCACTTAACATCATAGCATGCTCAAGAACTCATATAACCACTCAAATCTTCACTTTCTTCATGAACTTTAACTTTCCAACATCACACAACCTAACACCTTAATATTCCATATCTCAAAATCAATTCATGCTTTTCATTCAAAGACAAATAAATAACATCTTACTAGCATGCATATACTCTCCACTTAAAGTTAGAAGATGACAAAATTTTAGAAGACTTCCAACCCTAGTAATTTTCGAAAATTACCAGCTTGAATTAGGAGTTGTTTTCATGCTTATACATGCTTATACAGCTTAACTATGAGTAGATTCATGTGTTTAGAGGCTTACTCATATGATTTGTGTAGAGAAAAGTATAACTCCACCTTCTTGATTCCTAGCTCGAACCTCCAACCTAGCTTTTGTTCTATGGATTTAAGAGTGTTTTCAGCTTGATTTAATCGGTGGTTATGGCATACAAGTAGTTGTGAAGCTTTTTACTATCTCATCAATGGTGTTGGGTGAAGACAGCCGAGAGAGGAGAGAGAGAAGAGAGAGGAAAGAGACGTCTGTTATGAGGGATGAAAGATAAAGGAGTTGTTTTATTTAACCCCATTTACTTAGCCATCAAGTAATGGATAATTAACACATGCTTAATTATCCACTTGCATAAAAATATCTCATCCGTTAACTATGTTTATCCACTTGCTTTGACTCCTCTCTCTCTAAAGTCAGTTCCGCACCAGAGCAGAGCACATCTCAACCATCAGAGCAGAGCTTGCCAGAGGAATGCTCGCCAGCGGAATGCTCGCCAGCGGAATGCTCGCCAGAGGAATGCTCGCCAGTGGAATGCTCGCCAGAGGAATGCTCGCCTGCGGAATGCTCGCCAGCAGAATGCTCGCCAGCGGAATGCTCGCCAGAGGAATGCTCGCCTGCGGAATGCTCGCCAGCGGAATGCTCGCCATAGGAATGCTCGCCAGCGGAATGCTCGCCAGAGGAATGCTCGCCAGTGGAATGCTCGCCAGAGGAATGCTCGCCAGCAAAATGCCGAATTCTCTGGCATAGTAGAGAAATGCCGAATTCTCTGGCATAGCAGAGAAATGAGGGCAGACAAGAGCAAACTCGAAAATTCATCAACTTTTTCATTCCCAAAGTTCATCAAACACTCTCAAACATCAAAATACTATCAGACTCATCATGGCCAACTCAAGAATTCTTATAAACACTAAAATCATCAAATCATCATTCAAGACATAACCTCAAAGATTTTCCCAATTTCTTATATCAAACTAAATTTTGTAAAAACTCATATCTCAAGACTAAGCTTTGCTAAACACACCTTAATCAGCATCTCCATCTCGTTTTCTCAAATTGCTCACACTATATCTTCATCATTGATTCTATCAGACTCACATGTCCATCTAGAATAATAACTCGTTTCATCGACAAGTATAACTCTAATGCTCAATATCTTTATTTATCATCATAACTCCATCTCATCTTAATTATAATCTCATATCTTAGTACCGTAGTACTCTCTGTAGTGTCTCGACACTACTACTTCTCATAAAAGTACGGGGTGTTACAGGTAAGGAAATATAGAGATGTATTTCCCGAGGTATTACCAGGATTGCCACCTGTCAGATAGTTGGAGTTCACTATCGATCTAGAACCTGGATCAGCACTAGTCATTTTTGTCAAAAAGAATGATGGCACATTGAGAATGTGCATAGATTATCGAGAACTGAATAAATTGACACTCAAGAACAAATATCCTTTGTCAAGGATAGATGACTTAGTTGATCAATTATAAAGGAGCGAGCTTTTTCTCGAAAATCGACTTGAGATCAGGTTATCACCAGTTGAAGATTAAACAGGAGGATATACCTAAGACAGCTTTTCGAACGAGGTATGGGCACTATGAGTTCATAGTTATGCCATACGGTTTGACAAATGCACCAGCAGTATTCATGGATCTCATGAATCGAGTGTTCCATCAATACCTGGATAAATTTGTCCTAGTTTTCATAGATGATATTCTCATCTATTCGAATAATGAGCAAGAGCACCAACAACTTTTGAGAACAGTGTTGGAAACGCTTAAAGCTGAGAAGTTTTTCGCCAAATTCGGCAAGTGCGAGTTTTGGTTAGACGAAGTAACTTTTCTAGGACATATTGTATCATTTGAAGGAATTAAGGTTGACCCCGCCAAGGTACAAGCTGTACATGAGTGGAGATCACCAACTACACCTAACGAGATTCGCAGCTTTTTAGGTTTAGCAGGATACTATCAGAGGTTTATTAAAGGATTTTCCACGATAGCAAGACCGATGACACAATTACTTAGAAAGGAAGCTAAGTACAATTGGACAGAGGAGTGTGAGGAGAGTTTTCAAGAACTCAAAAGGAGATTGACTTAAGCACTAGTGCTGATAGTCCCAGAAACGAATAAAGAGTATACCATCTACACAGATGCGTCAAAGAATGGGCCAGGATGTGTTTTGATGCAAGAAGGAAGAGTTGTAGCCTATGCATCACGACAACTTAGACCCCACGAGATAAATTATCCAACCCATGATTTAGAGCTTGCAGCTGTTGTGCATGCCCTGAAAATTTGGAAGCATCATCTCTACGGAGTTAGATGTGAGATTTTCACGGATCACAAAAGTTTGAGATACTTTTTCGAGCAGAAAGATCTTAACATGAGGCAAAGGAGATGACTCGAATTAGTAAAGGATTATGACTGCGACATTAACTGTCACCTCGGTAAGGCCAATGCCGACACATTGAGCCGAAAGGTCTCGTCAAAGTTAGGATATCTTCTCACGAGAGAGGATGAGCTTGTAAAGGGCTTTGACAAGATGAGGATAGAGGTGATAAAACCACCAGGGACGATAGCGAGTATTGTTGCGACGATACCTAGTTTGAGGAAAATGGTGGTTGAGGCACAAGGAAAGGACGAGAAAATGGAAAAGTTACGAGAAAGGACGGGAGATCTCAAGAATTTCAAAGAAGCATCAGACAATGCTATCTTCTTTGAAGAGAGAATATGCATTCCCCGCGATGATGAACTAAAGAATAAGATCATGAGTGAGGCTCACGACACGCCTTACACCGCCCACCCAGGAGGCACAAAGATGTATCAGGAGTTGAAAAATAGATTTTTGTGGGACGGAATGAAACGAGACATAGCTTCGTTTGTAGGACGATGTTTAGGTTATCAAGCAAGTGAAAGCATTACACCAACGACCCTATGGAAGGCTAAACCTGCTAGAGATTCTCGAGTGGAAGTGTAGATCACCACTTTACTAAGATGAAGTTGGTGAGAGAAAAGTGTTAGGACCCGACACAGTCGCGTAGATGATAGAGATTGTCCGAAAGATAAGGCAGAGGATCAAAGAAACGCAAGATAGACAGAAATCTTACGCAGATACCCGCCGCACAGAGTTACGTTTCGAGATAGGAGACAAAGTTTTCTTGAAGGTTTCACCCTCAAAGGGGATAAATAGATTTGGAGTTAAAGGACAGCTTAGACCTAGAGTTATAAGTCCTTATGAGATGTTGCAAAAGATAGGTCCAATAGCGTACAGGTTGGCTTTGCCACCTAGCTTTGGAAACGTGCATAACGTGTTTCACGTGTCACAATTGAGAAGATATATGTTCGACCCAAACCATGTGGTTTACTAAGAAGAAATGGTCTTAGAACCAGTCTTGAGTTATGAAGATAGACCTCAGATGATGCTACATCATAAAATTCGGCAATTGAGAAATATGTCGATTGCACTGGTTAAAGTCCAGTGGAAACATGATAGTTAGAAAGAAGTGGAAAGAGAGCTTGAGGATAAGATGTGAGAGAAGTACCCGAAATATTTACAAGAGGTGCAAATTTCGAGACGAGATTTATTTTAAGGGGGAGGGTATGTAATACCCGGGCTTTTTGATGACTTCTTTAATTGTTTGAGTTTGAGTAATTAAGGTTTAGATCCCTTGTTTGATTACTTTTTATAGAGATGAGAAGTTATTTGGAGTTTTCTTGTTATTTTTACAATGGTTGAGATGTTCTTTTGATGATGTGAGGATGATGTAGAATTTTATATCCGTATTTGAGTTTGAGTATATTTGAATATTTCGAGATAATTATTTGAATGAGAACGATGAACTCGGAAGTGAGATCTGAGTCCGTTATGACGTTTTTGAAATTTTTGACTTTTTGACGATGAATAGTAATATATTGCTATTTCGTTTTTTTGTCAACTTTCAAAATCTTATGTGCGCGTCGTCGAGAAATATTCTTAGTTTTTCAATACGAGTCCAATAATGAAAGTTCTTATTTTTGGACGATGAGTGAATAGTAAACCGGAATTTCTCGATAAACGAACCGAGCTCGTTTATCAGAATTTCGAGAACGAGCTCACGTTTTCAATATTTATATAGAATTACGAGTGTAATGAAAGTGAGTGAGAGTTGAGAGGGCGAGTAATGAAGAGTACGGGTAGTTAGTCGTTAAAACGAGACGAGCCGAGACGAAACGAGATATTTAACGACTAAATGAGATTAATATCCTAAATATCTAGGCCTACCCTACCTTAACCACCCCTCCAACCGCCCAAAAGCCCCCATTCCCTTTAAAAAGGCGGCTGTATCAGCCAAAGCACTCCAATCACTTTCATCTCTCACACACACAACACCTAGAACACACACTACATTCACGCATCCACCATTACAGCATAAGTGAAGCTTTTGAGCTCCGATTTGAGCATGGAGACGAGCCCCGAGCACCTTTTCGAGCACGTACCTAAGTAGGTATCATCTCTACCTATGTTTTGATGGTTAGATTTTCGAGATTAGTCGACGTCGAAAAACGTCGAATTCTCGACTTTATTTTGAAACGATGTCGGATCGTTGTGAGTTTTTAGTATGTTGTTCTTGGGTAATTATTGAGCATGTTTAATGAAAGAGTTAAGGACGGTTCAAACCCTAGCTATGAAACCCATGAGGGCAGCCCGTCTATGTTCGTCGTCTTAGCTCGTCTTTCGATTTTTATTTAATCGTTGTGACTTGATATTTGTGCTTAGGAGCATGCTAGGATTGTTATATGTTAAAATTGTATTTTTCCAAGCATGATTTTTGTAGAGCTTGGCTGTCAAATGTGCGTGAAGTATGGACGATGCATGTTAAGGGTTTTCTTTTAGTGTTTAAGTGTTCTAGGATGTCACTTGAAGCATGCTAGTTTAAGTTGGAAGTTTTGAGAAATGATAGGAATGATGAGGATGAGAACCGAATGTTTAGATGAGCATGAGTAGGTTTTGAGCTTTGGAGTCTGGCATCTGAATTTCCAGCTCTGCCGAGCTTGTCAGCTCTGGCTGCTGAGTTCAGCTCTGCCGAGTCAGCTCTGCGAGTGGTCAGCACTGCAGAGTCAGCTCTGCCGAGTGGTCAGCTCTGCAGAGTCAGCTCTGCCGAGGGGTCAGCTCTGTCGAGTTTTCTTCTGCTGTGTCGAGCTGTGGTCAGCTCTGGCTGCCAAGTCAGCGCTGGCAGAGCAGTAGAGTTAAAGATGTTAAGTTTTAATTCCTTATTTGAGTTTGGGTTAATAAATGAGTTTCCTTTGTAATGACCTTTCTTCTCATCGATTCTTCATAGCGATGAAGGTCCTTTTGGGAAGTAAAGACGTGGGGAGAGAGTGATATTCCCCGTTTATACGATACGCAACGAGGTGGGCTTTTCTATGCTAAAATCAAGATGTTTATGCGTTTTATGTATTCATGTATGATTGAACAGATATGAAATGCATTGATGTTTTATTTTCCTTTCAAAACTTGAATTGAAAACATATTTTGAAGTTATTGCATTGCCAAATATTTGATGTTTTGGTATGTTATCTATCTGCTTGAGATGAAGAATTCGGTCCTATGCTAGTGTAGATACTAGTAAGGATTTGTGTACACTGAGGTGGTCGTGAGTCATCTTTCAGGTTAGCCGATCACAGTGCTGCAGAGGGAGGCCTCCCTCTCAGTACTTGAAGTTATAACAGATATGATACTTACTTGATGAGAAAAGTCTGCGCAGACAACTTTGAGAAATGAAAATGAGTTTAGCAAACATAAGGCCTTTTAGATAAATCCCTTATGTTTTGCATGAGAATGGCAATGACAATGTTTATAGCTTTATATGCATGAGATGTTTGGCATGTGTTCACTGGGTGCTTTTGTACTCAGCCCTGCATATATTTTCTAAATGTGCAAGTTGAGCCGATGTGGTGATGGTGCTGCAATGAGCGGAGTCACCAGGGTTGTTAATAAATGTAGTTAACCTGTTTAGAATATGTCTTCATACATATGTCTAGCTACATTCCGCTGCAAGATGTTGTTGATGTTATAGTATGTTATGTCATACTTTGAGTCTTAAGAGAATGGTTTCATATGATGTACAACTTGATTAATGATATTAATTAAGTTTTATGCTGTCTTTCATAGACTGTTTAAAAGAGTATTAATGAGTAATTACGACGAGTTTTCTTAAGTTGAGCAAGTTTTACGGTTCCAAAAGACGCCCCTTTCTTCCCCTTATTCTTTAACCCCATCCCTAGTCGTAGATCACTCGACTTAACTATCCTTACTTAAGGCGGGCTGCGACATTGATAGGGATTAATTCATATTTGCGTCGATGATCAGATAATTGAATTAGTGTGGATTTATTCGAGTCTAGTTACATTTTATCGATTATTTTCTAGAGTATTTTATTTGATTTAATTTGCTTTTTAGTTGATAATTATTTTCTCAAATTTAATAGGTCTTTAGGGAATTAGATGATTTTACCTGATCTTTGTGGTTTGACCTTGGTTATCATTATACTCACTTAATTCTTGATAGTATTGCAGGAATTATTTGGTGGAATACGACGTCCACCACTGGCCTCATTCCTTCCAAGGGCCAGCTAACCACATTTCCAGCATCCAGATGTGAAAACAACACTTGGATATGCGGGGTTTCATTACCGCTTTGCACCTCGGGGGACGGACGACGCCCGTCACACTCGTCCGGGCAAGGAAAGAGGTAGTGCACGGCCGTAGGGCATTTCCGACGAGTTTGGCGAATAAGAAATGGTGGAATTTACATATTAAATGTGGTGGGTCCCACCACTTACGAAAAACATAAAATAAGGAATGGCGTCAAACGGTTGTTTAGGGAAGGGGTTTAATTGCACCGAAATTGGGACATCGGGGGCTCGATTGACCTAATATCGAGTATAGGGGGCTAACGCCATAGGGGTGTCTATGTTAGGAGTGTAATTGCTACTTAACCATTTAATAAATCAATACATCATTTCTTTAAATCGGTTGAGAGCTAGATCATGTTTTGAGTTCAAATAAACCATATGTCTACGAGTCTAATTCTAATGGTTTAGAAGATGCAGTGCACACTTCTAAATTCTTGAGTGGACTCCTAACCATTACTTGTTATTGAAAGTTGGTATACATGTTATGATGTTGAGAAATATTGATAATGCAAATGGGTTGTGCAATGGCACAAGATTGGTCATTACAAAATTGGGTACTCATGTTTTGGAAGGGGATTGTGATCGGTTGTAATGCTGCTAGCAAAGTTTTGGTTCCTAGGATGTTACTTATTAGTTATTCCATTGGATTCAAGGTTTCCTTTGACCCAATGGTTAAAATAGGACCGTAACTTTCAGGATTTTTAGAAAAAATGACTATATGTTACGGAATTTGAAAATGAAGACTATAACTTTTTTTTTTAACATTTACACTCCTGTTTTGGGCCTAAAATCAATTATTCAGGATTTTGGTGCCACCTAGAGCCCGTTGCTGACGTGACCGAGCCATGTCAATTTTTGGCAATTTTTGAAATAAGAGTGTAAATGTAAAAAATGAAAGTTATAGTCCTCATTTTCAAATTCCGTAACGTATAGTCATCTTTCTAAAAACACTGAAAATTGCGTTCCTGTTTTAACAATTAACAATTATATTTGTTTTATCTTAATTAATTTAATATCCTAAAGGAAAGCTACATATATGAGTTCATTATAATATTGAAAGACATGTAATTAATCTTCTTCCTATCAATTTAATTTCTCGCTTGATCATTATTATGTATGCATGGATGCTTCATTTATTTACGATTACAACACGAGCTAATTAAAAGAATAATTATTTTAAATCAAATCTTCATCACGAGTTGAGAACTTCTTCGGCTCCAGTAAATTAATTTAATTAATTAGCATGCATGACAAACCTTTCAAAAAACAACATGCATGACATAATAATGATTGATGATATAATTTGAGAAATGATCCAGTAGCATGACAAAAAAAAATGGCCAAAAGTGCCATTCAAAAAATGCTTCATAGAACCATGCCATTCCAAAAGTGCCAAAATATTTCAGGTTTTCTTCACAAAAAATGTCTTTAAATATCTTTAGATATTCCTGCTTAATTACTCAATTCTTCCTTGCTTGCAAATCTGCCATACTATAAAATCTCTTCTCACTATTCAAAATAAGAGGTCTTTGTCTCTTGAATTTCTCACCCATCAATTGTTGAAACATTGTAGGACCTGGAATTTGAGTCAGTTGGGTAATTGAGTCAGTTGGAATGAAGTTCATCTCATCATTCATGTCCTCAATTTCTTGGGTTTGTGGACCATTGTTGCTTGCTGCTTTTTTTCCTCTTTTCTGATTCACCTAGATATAGTAAAAGATTAATTTAAAGAAATAAAATATAAAACAAAAAAATGCTAATAGCAGAGATGTCCATACCTTTTTTCTTTCCACGGCCTTTGGCATTATTCCCTCCGATTCCACACTTGCTACAGGTCACTCTGTATTGTCTCCTCCTAAGTTTGGTTTTTTTCTTATGTTTCTTCTCAGCTGCCTCATCAGGTGTCTTCCTTCTGGCCATTGATTGCTTACCTTTTCATTTCTCCATTCTTGGAGGTAGAGGTGGAATGTACATGCTATCATTCCACAATTGGGGACCACTCACACCAATTATACTAGCAACATATATCTTCTTAAATGTCTCCATACTATAGCACTCATGAACAAAATCATCTCTCTTCTGCCTCTGATTGTTTATTGCAGATATTGCATGCTTGCAGGGAATTCCACTTAAATCCAATTCTCTGCAACTACAAGTCTTTTTTCCTAAATCTACTAAATACTGAGAACTATCATGACATCTAATCTCATAATGATTATTGTTTGACTGCAGTGGCATACAACCTGATACCTTTCCAATATTATTCTCAAGTAGTTGTTTGATCCTAGGGAAAATTCTCCATCTCCATTTGGGAGTTGAAATGTCTCTGCTTGTCTGAAACCTGACCATCATACCATGTTTCCTATCCATTCTAGCATAATCAATATTGGCATTTCTCTTGCATCAAGTATTGCATAATTGAATGTGTAGTTCAATAGCATATCACACTTACTATTGCCACTGAAGTAAGATTTACTCCATTGTTTTGGTGGCTTGGCATCTAGGTTCAGATAAGCTTTTCACCTTAGACATTCTTTGCTTTCATTCCTCTAAAGTAGTAGCTTCGGAAGCTCTCCATAAAGCAGTCTTGAATGTATCTCCTCTGAACCCAGCTAACTTAAAGTTCTCATGCAGATGTCTAACACAGAACCTATGCATACAGCATTTGGAAACACAAAAGACATTGCTTGGATTAAGCCTTTTTGCTTGTCGGACATAAATGTGTACTCACTATCATCTTCAATCCCTAAATCTTGTTTCAAAACCACTAAAAACCATTCCCAAGTATCTTTGCACTCACTACTCACCACACCCTAAGCAATAGGATATATGCCATTGTTTGCATCCATTCCAACAGCAGTTAACATTATGCCATGGTAAGGACCTTTTAGATGGCACCCATCAACTCCAATAATAGGCCTGCAAAACTTGAAGCCCTTTTTAGCAGCATCAAAACAAATATATAGTCATTCAAATTTGCTATCACCATGCTCGTCATGTCCAGCTCCTACAATTACTGTGGACCCAGGATTTGTCCTCCTTATCTCTTTAGAGTACTCCCACAACTTAGCATATTGCATATCACTATTTCCTTCAAGATTTTGCAGAGCGACTTTCTTAGCTTTATGGGCTTGATTAACATTTATCTGATAAACATGCATTTTTACCTCTTGGTGTGTCATTTTTGATGCTTAGTTGTGAGGATTTTGTGTGTTTGATGGTCTATTTGAGCTTATATTCGTTTATGGTCAAGAACTTGTTACTTGCTTGTGTTTGAACGAATTTTCAGAAATACTGAAGCCGAATTTGGAAGAATTTGATGAAATACAAGTTGTAGTTCGTCTCGATAGGAGTTCGTGAGCGCAAACGGATCATAAATCGGAGTTTGGACGAGGGAGAACGAGCCAAAACAAAATCGCTGCGCAAAGCTGTCAGGAGTTCTGTTTCGTCATGCGGGCCAGCCATGCGGCCGCGCGACGTGGCCGCGCGAGTCGCCGTATTTCCGCCCAAAATTCGTTTTTTTTTAGCGATTTTGGGTATTTTTGAGAGCTATAAGACCTAGGGCATATAAATACTCCCCAAGAACTTATTCTCTGAACCTTTTATCACTTTTATCATATTTTACTTTTCCTGAGAGAGACGGAGAACGGAGCGAGAGCAAGAACTGAAGATTCTCAATTCTACTACGATTTTTCTTGTGGATGTTTATTTGTTTTATTGAGAATTGTATTCCAGTTCATATGTCTATGTGTGGCTAGAATCCCTTTTTTTTTCCCAGGGTTTAGGGAGTAGACATGATTTGAATTTCTGACTGTTTGATTCAATCAATTGAGATTGTTATTCCTTTTTATGTTCTTGTTATTATTGTTTGCTTTATTGATTGACCACCAATTTAGCATAATCATAGGTTTTAATTTGAGATCGGGAGATGATGATTATTACCTGAACTAAGAACATAGAACACATTTATTTAAATTCTAAAGGGAATTGATATTTGTGAGGGAGTTAATCCTATGAGCTTTTAGGAGTTGCATGTTAGAAGTGCGATCCGGGGACGGTAGCCTTGCATGTAATCAACGGTTTGTATGCCACGAGAGTGGGTATGAACTAGCTTAGAGATTGCCTTAGGAATCATCTTATTAATTGAATTGAACATGTTAGTTAGGAGAATCTGTTGAAACCTTTGCCTTGGGAAATCTTCTCTTATCTGTTTCTCTGTTTCACAGCTTGCTTTATTTTCTTTCCTGTTGTTTATTTATTTTGTTCTTTACAAATAAAACTCTAAATTTCGTTTGTCCAGATAGAGTAGAATAATTTAGGATAGGAATTGGTTAATTCAGTCTCTGTGGAATACGACCTTGCTTGCTACTGTACACAATTGCACCCGTACACTTGCGGCGTGTTAAAATAAAATAGCGAACAAGTTTTTGGCGCCGTTGCCGGGGACTGATTTTTATCAGTACTATCTGTTGATTGTTTGAGACTAATCTGGATTTTATTTCTGTTTATTTATTTTTTCCGTTCTTTATTTTTCCTGTGGTCTTGATTTTTGGTTCTGAAGTTTGCTAGGTAGTTCTATGGCTACCGCAGAAGAAGTCCGTGCTCTCAAGGAGCAACTGCAGCGTTTGATTGAGGCGCAGGAAAACCGCGATGCTCAGAAGCAGCCTCCGATCATTGAGGCGTTCACTCCGCAGTATCAGTATTACGAGCCTCCAAGAGTCAACGCAAATAATTTTGAGCTCAAGACTGGTTTGATCACGATGGTGCAGCAAAACCAGTATGGAGGTAAAGTCGTGGAGGACCCAAATGCGCATCTGGCGCAATTCTTGGAGTTGTGTAGCACCGTCAAGATGAACGGAGTCCCAGATGACATCATACGATTCCGCCTTTTCCCATTCTCACTCCGGGATAAGGCAAAATCATGGTATCAAACTTTGCAGCTGGGAGCTAATCCGGTATGGGGGGATGTGGCGAATCTTTACCTGCGGAAGTTCCATCCTCCCGGGCTCACATTGAAGTTAAAGATGGAGATCCTCCAATTCCAACAGTTCGATGGAGAGACACTAGCAGAGACATGGGAGAGATACCAGGAGAAGTTGAGAAAGTGCCCGTCCGATGGCTTTGATGAGGGGACTCTGGTGGTCATGTTTTATAACGCTTGTGGGGAGCGCACCAGGATGTTCATGGATACAGCTGCAGGGGGCTCATTGCTCAAGAAGGGGAGTTCTGAAGCTATGGAGATCATAGAGAGTATGGCCACCACGAGCTATCAATGGCCATCCGAGAGAGTTCACTTGAAGAAAGTTGCTGCTACCTCCAGTTCGTAGAAGAGATTAACTCGAAGATCAATGCGATGACTATTGGCAATCCTGAGCCGGCTGTGGAGATCCCAACAGGCGTAGAAGACGCCAACTACATCAATGGCAGAAACTATGGGAACTTTCAGCATGGGCAACAGGGTGGATACAATAGTGGACAACAGTTTCATCATGGAAGGCGTCCACATCCCAATTTGGCTTATGGAAATCCGAATAACGCGCTTCAGGCTCCACCAGGCTTCTCTGTCACCAATGGAGTCATCAATGAGGAGAAGAAGCCTAATTTGGAAGAGTTGCTGATGAAATTTATCTCCAAGTCCGACGAGAGGATGGAAAAGCTAGAGTCCAATGCCGTTGCTGTGGGGACTCAAATGAAGATGTTCGAGACCCAATTGGGTCAAATAGCCACCGCCGTCAACAAACTCCAACAGTCGGGCAATCTCATAAACAATGCCAAGGTGAATGCAAAGGAGCAGTGCATGGCCATCGGATTGAAGAGTGAAGCTACCTCTGAAGGTAGCCATGGATCTCGTGAGATGGAGAGAGGAGAGTTATCGTGGAGAGTTCATGAGGAAGGCCGACGACTCCCACCTCATCTGCGTCCTCCGGGGTGGATGTCGTTTCCCCAGCGTCATTATAAGATGGTTGATTTGCCGAGCGGGACCACGTAGGAAGGGGCCATGACGGCAAAAGATGAGAGTGCACAGCTGATTGAAGAAAGAGCTGGGGAGGTCACTGTTGAGGTTTCTGGCAGAAAGAATGATGAAAAGCAAAAAGCTACTTCGCCAGCAACTGTGACTACATCTCTCCCTCAGCGCCAGAAGAAAGAGAGGGGGCAAGAGCAGTTCTCCAAATTCTTAGAGATCTTCAGGAAAGTACATATTAATATTCCATTGGTGGAAGCACTGCAGGAGATGCCGCAGTATGTTAGATTCCTGAAGGACATTATCTCGAGGAAGAAGAGGCTGGGAAAGTTTAAGACGGTGAATCTCAATGAAGAATGCAGCGCAATCTTGCAGAGGAAGCTGCCAGCGAAGGTCAAAGATCCGGGCAGCTTCACACTTTCCTGCATTATTGGAGGCCAGCATTTCGGAAGGTCACTCTGCGACCTGGGGGCGAGCATAAATCTTATGCCGTTATCTATTTTCATGCAGCTGGCAATTGGAGAGTTGAAGCCGACATTTATGAGGCTGCAGATGGCGGATAGGTCGGTCACTTATCCTCGTGGAATTATGGAGAATGTGCTCGTGAAGGTGGGGGATTTTATTTTCCCTGCAGATTTTGTGGTTCTAGATATTGAGGACGAGAACAAAATTTCGCTGATTTTGGGGCGCCCGTTCCTTGCAACGGGAAGAGGTTTGATTGATGTGGAGAAAGGAGAGCTCACATTGAGAGTTCATGAGGAAAGCCAAACGTTTCATGTCTATGAACCATGCCACATCCAAGAAGATGAAGTGCCCAAGAAAGCTAAAGATCCGGGCAAGGTAAGTGTTGATATATTTAATACATTTGATACGGATCCTTTTTCTTGGCAGGACCCAGGTGATCGAAAGTTTAAAGGAAGAGCTCTGGATGAAAAGCATGGAGTAGGAAACAGTTGGTCGCAGCACTGCTTGTACCAGCCACCTTGAAGAGGTTGTTGTTCTGTCGAGCTAACGACGTTAAAAATAGCGCTTATTGGGAGGCAACCCAATTTTCGGTTAGTTCGTTTCTTTTCGTTTGTTAATTTTTTTTTTGTGCCCCACAAATCCTTTTCAAACTTATTCTCCTTGGCGGTGAATAAGTTTGGAGGGATGTGTCTTTGTGGGTGCATTGTTTCTTTTTAGTTGTTTTTGTTTGTTTTGTTGTTGAGTTCGTTAGTCTTGCTTTGGTGGTTTCTCTGTGATGATACCTTGGTGGAGATATGAGTTGTGTAGGGATTTGGATGGATAACTGGCGTATGATGATTTATGCTTTAAAATTGTGAAATTGCATGCATTTGTGTTGATATTGTTGTGATTGAGCATGATTGATGAATGATAAGCATGGTCTCTTTTGATGTTGCAATCAATGAAATAAGCTGTGAGATTTGAGCTTTGACTGTCACCATTTTACAGTCTTATTTCTTATTCTTGAGTGTTTGTTCGAGCATGCATGTTTCTCACTAGAACTTGTCTTGGTTTTTCCCTCGAGGTCACATAGTGTGCTTAATAACTTTGAGATGATAGAAGGCCATCTTTGCTAGCCTATTTATCCCATATTTGTCCTATGTCTTTATATGATCCTAGTTCACCCCTTTGAGCCTTATTTTTCTATTTTATTTGGTTTAACCGTGGGTGGGAGCTTGGAGATTGTTGTTATGGGGTAGTTGGTTTATGAAGATGCGTGATTATGGTTTATGAACTTTGATCTTGATTGGAAAAAAAACCTAGTATCCTGTCTTGTTTGAAAAAAAAAAAAAAAAAAAAAAGAAAGAAAAGAAAAGAAAAGAAAATAAAAGAAAAGAAAAGAAAAGAAAAAAAAAAAGAGATACATAGGATGCTTTAGAAAGTCATAATGTCATGAGGAATAATTGATGAGTTGTGATGGATTTTGTATTGAAAATTTTGGTTTTATGGGAGGTGGAGGATTGTGCTGAGTAAGAATGTTATAAGGTTGATGATTGTGCTACATTGAGAGTATTTATTAGTCACTTAGTCAAATATATCCTACCCTACCAAAGAGCCTACATTACAACCCTCAATAAAGACCCTTTTGATCTTGGTTATAGGAGCACACATTTAGTGGTGGAGAGGTGAGACGATTGACAAGCTTATGGATGAGTACTTGTTTAGCTTGAACTGAGCGTATACACGTCCTTTTTGATTGATACACTTGAGAGTTGATAGTTCTTATTTTCTTTATCCTTTTGGTGAGGATTGGAATTCAATGAGACCATAATTTGAATTTGTCATGATTGTGATATCTTGATAATAGGAAATGCATGTTGATAATTTTGTTGACAAATCTGAAGCCACAATGTTATCTACTTTTCTCTACGCTCTTGTTGATTCATTCTTGGCCCATCTTTATTTTGTCCGAGGACGGACAATAGTTCAAGTTTGGGGGGTTGATAAACATGCATTTTTACCTCTTGGTGTGTCATTTTTTATGCTTAGTTGTGAGGATTTTGTGTGTTTGATGGTCTATTTGAGCTTATATTCGTTTATGGTCAAAAACTTGTTACTTGCTTGTGTTTGAACGAATTTTCAGAAATACCGAAGCCGAATTTGGAAGAATTGGCTGAAATACAAGTTGTAGTTCGTCTCGATAGGAGTTCGTGAGCACAAACGGATCATAAATCGGAGTTCGGACGAGGGAGCACGAGCCAAAACAAAATCGTTGCGCAAAGCTGTCAGGAGTTCTGTTTCGTCATGCGGGCCAGCCATGCGGCCGCGCGACGTGGCCGCGCGAGTCGCCGTATTTCCGCCCAAAATTCGTTTTTTTTAGCGATTTTGGGTATTTTTGAGAGCTATAAGACCTAGGGCATATAAATACTCCCCAAGAACTTATTCTCTGAACCTTTTATCACTTTTATCATATTTTACTTTTCCTGAGAGAGACGGAGAACGGAGCGAGAGCAAGAACTGAAGATTCTCAATTCTACTACGGTTTTTCTTGTGGATGTTTATTTGTTTTATTGAGAATTGTATTCCAGTTCATATGTCTATGTGTGGCTAGAATCCCTTTTTTTTCCCAGGGTTTAGGGAGTAGACATGATTTGAATTTCTGACTGTTTGATTCAATCAATTGAGATTGTTATTCCTTTTTATGTTCTTGTTATTATTGTTTGCTTTATTGATTGACCACCAATTTAGCATAATCATAGGTTTTAATTTGAGATCGGGAGATGATGATTATTACCTGAACTAAGAACATAGAACACATTTATTTTAATTCTAAAGGGAATTGATATTTGTGAGGGCGTTAATCCTATGAGCTTTTAGGAGTTGCATGTTAGAAGTG
The DNA here is from genome assembly GCF_028751815.1 of Salvia miltiorrhiza. Lineage (NCBI taxonomy): Eukaryota > Viridiplantae > Streptophyta > Magnoliopsida > Lamiales > Lamiaceae > Salvia > Salvia miltiorrhiza. The sequence goes on from NC_080388.1 coordinate 11,890,771, forward strand.
CGATCCGGGGACGGTAGCCTTGCATGTAATCAACGATTTGTATGCCACGAGAGTGGATATGAACTAGCTTAGAGATTGCCTTAGGAATCATCTTATTAATTGAATTGAACATGTTAGTTAGGAGAATCTGTTGAAACCTTTGCCTTGGGAAATCTTCTCTTATCTGTTTCTCTGTTTCACAGCTTGCTTTATTTTCTTTCCTGTTGTTTATTTATTTTGTTCTTTACAAATAAAACTCTAAATTTCGTTTGTCCAGATAGAGTAGAATAATTTAGGATAGGAATTGGTTAATTCAGTCTCTGTGGAATACGACCTTGCTTGCTACTGTACACAATTGCACCCGTACACTTGCGGCGTGTTAAAATAAAATAGCGAACATTATCTCACAGCCCAAGTCAACCATCATATCCCTCCTAAAAATACTAACTTTTCTATTGCGATCAGTCACAATCTGACTCATGTAGTTCTTACCCAACCATATGAGCTCGCACTTCTTCCGGAGGGAAGAATTCGTTGAGGCATCTAGTATCACTCTGGATGTTCTTGATAATCCTTTTGATATCGAAGGGTTCATCCGCAAAGATGACTTGGTTGCGGGCAAACCAAAGGTGATTGACTGTGATAGCTAATGCCACCGGCTTAGCTTTTTGCATTATTGCGGATCTTTATTTTTTTGTCATGAGGTGTTTGATAACACTAGGGATCATTTATAATAAAGCTATTAAGACCTTTTTGTCTAGATAGGAGAGTTGTAAGTCAAACTATCTATTACTTGAAATATCCTCATGTCCTTATTTTCCCTATCTAATATCACTCTCATCTTGCCTTCTTACTCAAAATATGAGTGCAACATGTGACTCTCTCTACTTTCCTTGTCTATGTAGGATTGTTCTAGGTTTGCCCGCATATTTTTTCTTTCTCCAACAAAACTGTCTTTATATCTTACACGTGTATTTACGTAAGAACACATACATAGGAGATCTACAAACCTCAAATTGTTTCTATTATTGTGGTAATACTTATACCTGTATATGGTCTTTATCATGCATTTGGATTTGGTTAGATCTATTTGTACTATTATAGTGGCTTATCTTAAACATGAATAAATAGTGATTTTCACATAATTCATACAATTGAATTAAATCATGTAGGATTATTTGAAAACACATGTTGATTTCAAAAATATATTTTAGAATTAATTATTTTAGAATTGAATAATTATTCTGTATGTATAAGCTTTTCATATAAAACCCTTATGCTTTACAATTAAGATGACATGACAATTTATAGTTTTTTAAGTAATATATTATGTTTTGACATGTGCCCATTGAGTATTTTTGTACTCAGCCTTGTATGTGTTTTTCCCACGTACAAGTTGTGTTGTGATGGTACCATGCTGAGTAGAGCCTCTTGTTAACTTAGCTAAGACTTAGAACATGAGTTTATGTATTCATAAATGAACCTAATACTCCATTCGTCACAATTCAATAGGATACCTCTCTCTTCTTTCACTTTAAAAATAATATTTTCATTTCTCTCTTCTACTTTTTCACATATTTACCCTAAAAAAAGCTACTCCCTCTGTCCACGAAAAAGTGCCCTACTTACCCCTTTTTTTTGTCCACGAAAAAGTGCCATGTTTACCTTTTTGTACATTCATACCCTTTATTTTTCAACTTATTTACAACTTATGCCATTAATAAACCCATCATTTTATTTAACCCATTTAATTAATCCATACAATTAGTTCACTAATTAAAACTACTAAACCAAGCCATTACACGCCTAATCAACCCCATTTCCCCCAAATTAAATTACTCTCTTTCTTTAACTCTCAAAGTTTCGCCCCTTTCTCAATTGCTTTCACTTTGTGATCTATCGATAGTTTCGGAAACGAAGATCTCTCATCTGAATCGAAGATCTCTCATCTTGGCTGTCGAATCTGAATCGGAGATCTTTTATCTTTCTCCGTCGATGCCTATGATTGAAGATTATATGAATCTGAGGTGAAAACGGAATCGATGGTTCCAGAAACGGATTCTTGGCTGCCGAATCTGAATCGGAGGACTCTCATCTTTCTCCGTTGATGCCAATGACTGAAGATTCTATGAATCTGAGGTGGAAACGGAATCGATGGTTCCGAAAATGGATTATTGGCTGTCGGATCTGAATCGGAGAACTCTCATCTTTCTCCGTTGATGCCGATGACTGAAGATTCTATGAATCTGAGATGGAAATCGATGGTTCCAGAATTGGATTCGTCGCCGGCAGAACTGCACCTCCTCCGCCTGCCGCCGTAAACCTCCTCCCCCGCCATTCCCTGTAGAGACACGCTGCCTCCGCCGTTGTTCTCGTAAACCTCCTTCGCCGCTTCGACAAACAGTTCCACCCGCGGCGCTAGGCGATTCGCCGGCGCCGCCCCTTCCCTCTACCTCAATCGATCTGGCGACGCCTCTGCCCCTTGTCTCTAAGTTGGAAACGAATCTGATGGTTCCAGAAAAGGCATTTATGTGGCTCAAAAAATGTGTGGTTCCAAGATTAAATTGTGGCTCAAAAAAATGCGTGGTTCAACAAACCACCCATATTTTTTTTGCACATAAATATGTTGAGCAGATTGATTGTGGCTCAAAAAATGTGTGGTTCCAAAATTAAATCCACTTCACTCGACAATTATACAATAGTCTAATTGATTTCTCGACAATTATACAATAAAATAAAAATTAAATAGTCTTTAACATTAAAATAGACATTTAAAAAAACACGATTCTCTCGTTAATTTCAATCTTAAAATCGGACTCAATAAAGAGTAGGATTGTTTAAATTCTCAAAGATAAGAAAATATTAACAAACTAATCAATGTCATTAGCACTACCCTTATTTTTACCCCACTCAAAACAACTTTATCAGCTTTCTTAGTACCCGTGCCAGCACCCAAATGGGGCACTCTTTCGTGGACGGAGGGAGTACTATTTTATTAAATTGAGATTTATTAAAAAAGTGAAAAAGAAAAAAGATCCCTTGAAAGCACAAAGACGCAGACTAAGGGCACAAAACTTTAAAAGCGAAGGAAAACAACTCAAAAAGAAAACTCAGGATAATTATCCATATCATCCGACCAACGCCTATGGACGACATTATTCATTGCAATCATACTAGGCCTATTGGTGACGTCAACCACAAACTCCCTCGGCTTGTGACCCCTTTCTTCCGCATTCCTGAGACGACTTTTAATACAACCTTCCGGAATTGCATGTACAGGTTCTCGTCCCTTTACCGAGCCCTTTGGACGACCACGTCTGCGCTTCTGCTCCGAGAGTAACTGCATCCCCTGATTAACCTGCTCCTCTAACCTAATTATACGACTCGCCATGTCATCCGGAGTAGGATTGGATTGCTTATCAAAATCAACGTCCTTAATCGGAGAATTAACCCGCTGGCTCGCTGAAACTTCTGCCCCAACTACCGATTGCTGCTCTACCACATCTCCACTATTCGTTCCAGGATCCAACTCCAAAGTTCCCTCTACACTCGAGCCCTCCTTATCACTAGCCTTGTCCGTGTGAGGCGACCCATCAATTTCTCCCCCATTTAAAGCCTCTGCTTCATAAATGGAGTCCGCAATGATAGTCTCCTCCACTTCCTCTTCCTCATCCTCCTCAAGCGCTTGATATCGGTTAGCATCCCCCGCCAGAGGGAGATCATTTTCCTTAACCGACACTGTAGCCGCTTCTAGAAGATCAGGACCTGAAAGAGGTTTAACAATATCAATTTTAGGCTGCCATGCAGGAGTCGGACCCTCTCCCTTATCAAGATTCTTCACCACCACAGCAGGAGGCTCAGTGATCTTTTGATTGCTCGTGGCCCTATCAGCTCTCCGGCATTTATCCGTTGAATGACCTGTAAGTTTACAACGCGAGCAAAAAAGGGGCATAGATTCAAAACCAAACTCAATGTAGAATGATCTATCACCGTCATCAATGTACATCGAGTTGAGAATAGGCAAAGCCATGTCAAGTTCCACCAAAACCCGTGCAAAATGTCCCACATGACCAGTAGCGGAGGCGTTATCAATTCGCAGCGGATGACCAAGCACACGACCTATACCAGCAATAATCACCGGAGTCCACAACTCCACAGGGAGATAATATATCCGAACCCAGACCTGAGCCAGAGACGACACTTCCTTATACGGATCGAAATACCTAGTCCATTCACGGAAACGTACGTGGCCGATTGACAGTTGGAGAAAAGAACTCCCCTTAGCTTTCTTTTTCGCTTCCATCGTCAAAAATTTAACAACGAAGAATCCCTTAGCCATGGGCACCAGTTGACAGTCGGCGCACTGCCATATGGTTCGAAGTTCATGAGAGAGGTCGGCGAACGAGCGTGGCTTGTCCCCTTTACATTGGATAAGCCTACCGATTAGTGCAAATTGAAACTCTTCCAACTTTTTTTGATATTCCGATTTGGGCACTGAGAGGGTGACAACCTCTCCTTCACGCTGTAGTGGAAGGGCTCGAAGGCCATGTGCAGCAACATCCGGTGCCTTGGGTTGAACTTTACCAGCGAACGAAACAGCCGGGGCAGATCCCGACACTATCTGCGCCGCTGAAGCAACTCCTGGCAGCGGCTGAATCGAACCAGGGAAGTCCTGGTTAGGAGTCAATTGCTCACCAATTTGACTCGGTGAGAAGCCCGACGAGCGCTGCCCAGCAGCCACCGCGCCGGAAGAAAATCCTGGCGCTATCTGCGCCGCTGAAGCAACACCAGAAGGCAGCGGCTGAATCGAACCAGAGAAGCCATGGTTATGAGTCGATTGCTCATCAATTGGACTCGGTGAGAAGCCCGACGAGCGCTGCCCAGCAGCCACTGAGCCGGAAGAGAGGGGCGGGTGCCGAGACAGAACATTGGCAGGGGATTTCGATCGAAACCCGTCAAAATTAGAAGAAACCGGGGGAAGGTTGAGGCCCCCCTTATCTCGATTGACAGCCGGCGAACTCGAGTCCATCACCGGCAACGATTGAAAACTTAGGATTTAGGGCGGCTAGGGTTAGTGGCTTGGGGAGAGAGCATACCTGCGGCTCGTCTGATTCTTCAAAACTTGAGGGAGTACTATTTTATTATAAACTATTCATTTCTTAATATCTATGCTTAGGCCTTGTGGCCTATTAAATTGGGACGGATGGAGTATGTCTTTCTGCTGCCAAACTTTGATTATTTTTATGTATATATTTTATGAATCACTACATGTAATGTTTCTTCGTAATTGGTGCTAACTTGGCATCGCCAACAGTCTATACTAGATTTATTCGCATGTCGGCACGCCGAAATAGAAGAGAGGGAGAAAGCAGGAAAGAGAGAGAGAGAGAGAGAGAGAGAGAGAGAGAGAGAGAGAGAGAGAGAGAGAGAGAGAGAGAGAGAGCAGAGAAAAGAGCGAGAAAGAAGAAACATGAGCTAATTTCGTAAAAATTAAATTAAGGGTAATTTGGTCACTTTAGCTAAAAGTTGATTAAAAATTATTCAAATTAAGTTGAAAAACAACTGTTGATTTTGAGTTCACTGATTGGACAATTCGCATAATTAACCCTAATTAATACATGTTTTATTTTATTATTTAGTATCTAAAATGCATGGTCTTTATTTGCTAAAAGCCGCAGCTAGAACGTGAAGACGAAAAAATGAATTGACTTTTTTTTTCAACAGGGGAAAAAAATTGAATTGACTTGGCTGGGGATATAATTAGCTCTCTATCTATTTTCGATTTTCCAAATAGTACCAAATAAAATTTGTGCAAGTTATTTACTAGTCGAAATTGATGGTCAAATCTAAACGCCCTCAAATAAAAATACAAACAAAACCATATTAGAAATAAATTAAAGTATGAGATGTTGAAGCAGTCGCATCATTCATCAACCGCTTCAAACTGTCAATCGTTGAAAATTTCCGTTCAAACAATTTCAATCATGCGGTCAACATGACAATCGATATCTCATCTCATCTCAAAGTATATATCTATATATATATAGACATCAAACTATAACAATTCACATCACAAATACAAACCAAACAAATCTTTTGAAAGCGAAAAAGAGAAAGAAAAAGAAAATGGCAGCGATGAAATCATCAAGCATAATATTACAATCATCATCAATAAAGATGAGTTCCCATGGAAGAGGAGGAATTACAAAGGCGGCAATGATCAATCTCCCAAAAAGAGTGACGAAAATAAGTCTTCCACAGCTGAGAGGCAACACTACTAGTTTTGAACAACTCGAAAAGCAGCTGAGCCCTAATGTGGAAGCTCTGATCGAAAAAGACGATGGCGATGCATTAGTGGTAGCTAAGCTTCACGCGATTATGGAAGCAGTTGCAGATAGAGTTGAAATGCACAAGAATATTGGAGATCAGAGAAAAGAGTGGAACAGTCTTCTTCTCTCATCTATCAACGCTCTCACTCTCGCGGCCGCCACCATGGCCGGCATCGCCTCCACCAGCCACGGCGATGCCACCGCCATGACCATTTCTTCCACAGCCATGTACGTAGCAGCCACGGGGATGCTTTCCATTGTCAATAAGATCCAACCATCTCAGCTTGCAGAAGAGCAACGCAACGCAACCAGGTTGTTCAAACAGCTCCACACTCAAATCCAAACAATTCTATCTATTGGAAATCCAACTCCCATTCATGTCAACCAAATCATCGAAAAAGTCTTGGCGCTCGACAAGGCCTTTCCGCTCCCTCTCCTCGGCGGCGCCATGCTCGATAAATTCCCGGCCACTCTAGAGCCCGCGGTTTGGTGGCCCCAAAACACAAGAAAACACCACCCCAAAACTACAAATCAAGGCTACAACGGCTGGAATGGTAAGCTGGAGGAAGAAATGAGAGAAATAGTAAAGGTGATGAAGCTCAAAGACGAGGAAGATTACTTGAGGTTGGCTGGAAAAGCACTCAACCTCAACAAATTATTAGCCAAGAGCGCTCCTCTACTCACGGCTATGGCCGCCGTTGCCTCTTCGCTGCATTCTCACGGTGGTTGGGCTGCCGCCTTGGCCGTTGGCGGCGGTGCCTTGGCCACCGTCGCAAACTCCTTCGAGCATGGAGGCCAAGTGGGAATGGTGTTTGAGATGTATAGAAGCAATGCCGGATTCTTTAAACTCATGCAAGAATCCATCCAATCCAACTTGGACGAAGATGATTTTGGGCGAAGAGAGAATGGAGAAATGCTGGAAATGAAGGTGGCTTTGCAGTTGGGAAGGAGTTTATCAGACCTCAGAAATCTGGCAAAGGATTCTTCTCTCAAAGGGGAAGCCATTAACGAGTTTGCAAGCAAGCTTTTCTGATATATTTTCATCGTACGTACCACTCTTGTAAAGTTAACGTAGCTAGTCTTCCCTAATTGATTAGGGTTAATTACGTCTGTTAATATATACCAATTATTCTTTTATTCATTTTCATATACTACCACAAGTTAACTAACTATTTTTCATTTTGCACACAAATAAATTCTCCAACTTTTTACTCTTTTTCTGAATTTGCTTACAAATATGAAATCGAAACAACTAACTATTATAAATCAACTAGTATGTACGTTCGCCCGTGTGATGCACGGCGAGTACCACCAATTGAACGCCATATATAAATAAATATAAATATGAAATAGAATTATAATATAAGCAAGTGCAAAATATTTTTTAAACAATAAATTAATCTACATCAATCACTCGATAAATAACACAAATATGAAAATATATAAACTTTCAATTTATATAAAGTGCAGTCTCTCAAAAAGGGGTAAATTGTAGTAAAATAAAGCAGGAACTTTGTCTCATTTTTTAATTTCAACACAATTTTAAAGCTTTGCAAATGGAATGAATGAGGAGCATTCCGAAGAGGGCGGATCAAGTAGGAGATCTTCTCAGCACAGAAACGGAGGCGAGTATTAGCAGTAACATGCGCCGAAAATTCGAGATGAGACGTGAGCTTGGGGCCATCCTATGATTTGTATTGTTAATCAATCAACAAATGCAAAGCACTTCTCTTCACTACTTAAAATGAGGTCAGAGCATAAAATAAAATTGATGTGAAATGATTGATCCGAAATAAATTAGACAATTTCCATCCTCAGACAAAACAAGGCAGATCCAATTAAGCATCACACTTTTTTCATATTCTTTTTCAAATCAGTATACCTAGAGAAGGTCAATTTAAGACAAAAATGAAGCTAGGAAGCAAGCATAATCAATAGTCCAAATGGAACTGGGGATTGTTTGGCTAGATCCTAAAAGCTTGATGCACAAACGAGTTAAGGTCATCAAGTCATAATCAACTTGTCTGGCCTCATTCCTTCCAAGGGCCAGCTGACCACATTTCCAGCATCCAGATATGAAAACAACACTTGGATATGCGGGGTTTCATTACCGCCTTGTGCCTCGGGCGACGGACGACGCCTGTCACACTCGTCCGGGCAAGGGAAGAGGCAGTGCACGGCCGCAGGGCATTTCCGACGAGTTTGGCGAAGAAGAAATGGTGGAATTTGCATATTAAATGTGGTGGGTCCCACCACTTACGAAAAACATAAAATAAGGAACGACGTCAAACGACCGTTTAGGGAAGGGTTTAATTGCACCGAAATTGGGACATCGGGGGCTTGATTGATCTAATGTCGAGTATATGGGGCTAACGCCATGTTAGGAGTGTAATTGCTACTTAACCATTTAATAAATCAATACATCATTTGTTTAAGTCGATTGGGAGCTAGATCATGTTTTGAGTTCAAATAAACCATATGTCTACGAGTCTAATTCTAATGGTTTAGAAGATGTGCACACTTCTGAATTCTTGAGTGGACTCCTAACCATTAATTGTTATTGAAAGTTGGTATACATGTTATGATGTTGAGAAATATTGATAATGCAAATGGGTTGTGCAATGGCACAAGATTGGTCATTACAAAATTGAGTACTCATGTTTTGGAAGGGGATTGTGATCGGTTGTACGTAATGCTGCTAGCAAAGTTTTGGTTCATAGGATGTTACTTATTCCATTGAATTCAAGGTTTCCTTTGACCTAATGGTTAAAATAGGATCGTAACTTTCAGGATTTTCAGAAAAAAAAGGATTTTATATTATGGAGTTTGAAAATGAAGACTATAACTTGTTTTTTTTTTTACTCCCTCTGTCCGCCAAGATTATGTAAAAATTACTATATTTGGCGTCCGCCAAGATTATGTCACTTTCCTTTTATGGCAATGGTCCCACCATCCTCTTTAATATTTTATCCTTACTAACACTCTTTATTTACAAAAAACCCACTCAAAATTCAATCTCATCCACACATTTCATAAAGTGGTGGGACCCTTTCTCCACTACATCAAAATCATCACCAATTTTATTAAATCCCGTGCCCAAGCAATTTTACATAATTTTGGCGGACGAAGGGAGTAACATTTACACTGCTGTTTTGGGCCCAAAATCAATTATTCGGGCTTTTGGTGCCACCTAGAGCCCCGTTGCTGACGTGACCAAGCCATGTCAACTTTTTGGCAATTTTTGAAATAGGAGTGTAAATGTAAAAAATGAAAGTTATAGTCCTCATTTTCAAATTCCGTAACGTATAGTCATCTTTCTAAAAACACTGAAGATTACGGTCATGTTTTAACAATTAACAATTATATTTGTTTTATCTTAATTAATTTAATATCATAAAGGAAAGCTACATATATGAGTTCATTATAATATTGAAAGACATGTAATTAATCTTCTTCCTATCAATTTAATTTCTCGCTTGATGATTATTATGTATGCATGGCTGCTTCCGATTACAACACGAGCTAATTAAAAGAATAATTATGTTTAAAACAAATCTCCATCACGAGTTGAGAACTTCTTCGACTCCACTAAATTAATTTAACTAGCATGCATGAAAAGCCTTTCAAAAAACAACATGCATGACATAATAATGATTGATGATATAATTTGAGAAATGATCCAATAGCATGACAAAAAAAAAATGGCCAAAAGCGCCATTCAAAAAAGGCTTCGCAGAACCATGACAGCAAAATGGCTTATAGTGCCATTCCAAAAGTGCCCAAATATTTCAAGTTTTCTTCATAAAAAATGTCTTTAAACTGCTTAATTGCTCAATTCTTCCTTGCTTGCAAATCTGCCTACAAAATCTCTTCTCACTTCAAAATAAGAGGTCCTTGTCTCTTGAATTTCTCACCCATCAATTGTTGAAACATTGTAGGACCTGGAATTTGAGTCAGTTGGGTAATTGATTCAGTTGGAATGAAGTTCATCTCATCATTCATGTCATCAATTTCTTGGGTTTGTGGACCATTGTTGCTTGCTGCTTTTTTTCCACTTTTCTGATTCACCTAGATATAGTAAAAGATTAATTTAAAGAAATAAAATATAAAACAAAAAAAATGCTAATAGCATAGATGTCCATACCTTTTATCTTTAAAGTAGTAGCTTCGGCAGCTCTCCATAAAGCAATCCTGAATGTATCTCCTCTGAACCTAGCTAACTTAAAGTTCTCATGCAGATGTCTAACACAGAACCTATGTATACAGCATTTGGAAACACAAAAGACATTGCTTGGATTAAGCCTTTTTTTCTTGTCAGACATAAATGTGTACTCACTATCATCTTCAATCCCTAAATCTTGTTTCAAAACCACTAAAAACCATTCCCAAGTATCTTTGCACTCACTACTCACCACACCCCAAGCAATAGGATAGATGCCATTGTTTGCATCCATTCCAACAGCAGTTAACATTATGCCATGGTAAGGACCTTTTAGATGGCACCCATCAACTCCAATAACAGGCTTACAAAACTTGAAGCCCTTTTTAGCTGCATCAAAACAAATATATAGTCATTCAAATTTTCTATCACCATGCTCGTCATCTCCAGCTCCTACAATTACTGTGGACCCAGGATTTTTCCTCCTTATCTCTTTAGAGTACTCCCACAACTTAGCATATTGCATATCACTATTTCCTTCAAGATTTTGCAGAGCGACTTTCTTAGCTCTATGGGCTTGATTAACATTTATCTCACAGCCCAAGTCAACCATCATATCCCTCCTAAAAATACTAACATTTCTATTGCGATCAGTCATAATCTGACCCATGTAGTTCTTACCCAACCATATGAGCTCGCACTTCTTCCGGAGGGAAGAATTCGTTGAAGCATCTATAAGTATCACTCTGGATGTTCTTGATAATCCTTTTGATATCGAAGGGTTCATCCTCAAAGATGACTTGGTTGCGGGCAAACCAAAGGTGATTAACTGTGATAGCTAATGCCATCGGCTTAGCTTTTTGCATTATTGCGGATCCTTATTTTTTTGTCGTGAGGTGTTTGATAACACTAGGGATCATTTATAATAAAGCTATTAAGACCTTTTTGTCTAGATAGGAGAGTTGTAAGTCAAACTATCTATTACTTGAAATATCCTCATGTCCTTATTTTCCCTATCTAATATCACTCTCATCTTGCCTTCTTACTCAAAATATGAGTGTGGATTTATTCGAGCCTTCTTAATCTTTGCGTCGATGATCAGAGCTTTGAATTAGTGTGGATTTATTCGAGCCGAGTTACCTTTTTATTGATTTATTTCAAGAGTTATTTGATTTGATTTAATTTGCTTTCTTAATTATAATTAATATTTTCTCAAAATTAAGGCGTGGTGGCATCACCAAAAATATAGGTTTTAGGGAATTGAATGATTTTACCTGCTCTCTGTGGGATCGACCCTGCTTATCATCATACTAATTTATTTTGGTAATTCGCAGGAATTATTTGGTGGTTGGCGACGTCCACCACCTACAAACCTCAAATTGTTTCTATTTTTGTGGTAATACTTATACTTGTATATGGTCTTTGTCATGCATTTGGATTCGGTTAGATCTATTTGTACTATTATAGTGGCTTATCTTAAACATGAATAAATAGTGATTTTCACATAATTCATACATTTGAATTAAATCATGTAGGATTATTTGAAAACACATGTTGATTTCAAAAATATATTTTAGAATTAATTATTTTAGAATCGAATAATTATTCTTTATGTATAAGCTTTTCATATAACCCTTATGCTTTACAATTAAGATGACATGACAATTTATAGTTTTTTAAGTAATATATTATGTTTTGACATGTGCCTATTGAGTATTTTTGTACTCAGCCTTGTATGTGTTTTTCCCACGTACAAGTTGTGTTGTGATGGTACCATGCTGAGTATAGTAGAGCCTCTTGTTAACTTAGCTAAGACTTAGAACATAAGTTTATGTCTTCATAAATGAACCTAATACTCCATTCGTCCCAATTCAATAGGATACCTCTCTCTTCTTTCACTTTCAAAATAATATTTTCATTTCTCTCTTCTACTTTTTCACATATTTACCCTAAAAAAAGCTACTATTTTATTATGAACTATTCATTTCTTAATATCTATGCTTAGGCCTCGTGGCCTATTAAATTGGGCGGATGGAGTATGTCTTTCTGCTGCCAAACTTTGATTATTTTTATGTATATATTTTATGAATCACTACATGTAATGTTTTTTCGTAATTGGTGCTAACTTGGCATCGCCAACAGGTACTAGATTTATTCGTATGTCGGCACGCCGAAATAGAAGAGAGGGAGAAAACAGGAAGGGGAGAGAGAGAGAGAGAGCGCGCGAAGAGCGAGAAAGAAGAAACATGAGCCAATTTCGTAAAAATTAAATTAAGGGTAATTTGGTCCCTTTAGCTAAAAGTTGATTAAAAATTATTCAAATTAAGTTGAAAAACAACTGTTGATTTTGAGTTCACTGATTGGACAATTCGCATAATTAACCCTAATTAATACATATTTTATTTTATTATTTAGTTTCTAAAATGCATGGTCTTTATTTGCTAAAAGCCGCAGCTAGAACGTGAAGACGAAAAATTGAATTGACTTTTTTTTTCAACAGGGGAAAAAAATTGAATTGACTTGGCTGGGGATATAATTAGCTCTCTATCTAGTTTCGATTTTCCAAATAGTACCAAATAAAATTTGTGCAAGTTATTTACTAGTCGAAATTGATGGTCAAAAATCTAAACGCCCTCAAATAAAAATACCAACAAAAACACCATATTAGAAATAAATTAAAGTATGAGATGTTGAGGCAGTCGCATCATTCATCAACCGCTTCAAACTGTCAATGGTTGAAAATTTCCATTCAAACAATTTCAATCATGCGGTCAATATGACAATCGATATCTCATCTCATCTCAAAGTATATATCTATATATATATATAGACATCAAACTATAACAATTCACATCACAAATACAAACCAAACAAATCTTTTGAAAGGGAAAAAGAGAAAGAAAAAGAAAATTGCAGCGATGAAGGCATCAAGCATAATAATGCAATCATCATCAATAACAATGAGTTCCAATAGAAGAGGAGGAATTACAAAGGCGGCAATAAATCTCCCAAAAAGAGTGACAAAAATAAGTCTCCCACAGCTGAGAGGCAACACTACTAGTTTTGAACAACTCGAAAAGCAGCTGAGCCCTAATGTGGAAGCTCTGATCGAAAAAGACGATGGCGATGCATTAGTGGTAGCTAAGCTTCACGCGATTATGGAAGCAGTTGCAGATAGAGTTGAAATGCACAAGAATATTGGAGATCAGAGAAAAGAGTGGAACAGTCTTCTTCTCTCATCTATCAACGCTCTCACTCTCGCGGCCGCCACCATGGCCGGCATCGCCTCCACCAGCCACGGCGATGCCACCGCCATGACCATTTCTTCCACAGCCATGTACGTAGCAGCCACGGGGATGCTTTCCATTGTCAATAAGATCCAACCATCTCAGCTTGCAGAAGAGCAACGCAACGCAACCAGGTTGTTCAAACAGCTCCACACTCAAATCCAAACAATTCTATCTATTGGAAATCCAACTCCCATTCATGTCAACCAAATCATCGAAAAAGTCTTGGCGCTCGACAAGGCCTTTCCGCTCCCTCTCCTCGGCGGCGCCATGCTCGATAAATTCCCGGCCACTCTAGAGCCCGCGGTTTGGTGGCCCCAAAACACAAGAAAACACCACCCCAAAACTACAAATCAAGGCTACAACGGCTGGAATGGTAAGCTGGAGGAAGAAATGAGAGAAATAGTAAAGGTGATGAAGCTCAAAGACGAGGAAGATTACTTGAGGTTGGCTGGAAAAGCACTCAACCTCAACAAATTATTAGCCAAGAGCGCTCCTCTACTCACGGCTATGGCCGCCGTTGCCTCTTCGCTGCATTCTCACGGTGGTTGGGCTGCCGCCTTGGCCGTTGGCGGCGGTGCCTTGGCCACCGTCGCAAACTCCTTCGAGCATGGAGGCCAAGTGGGAATGGTGTTTGAGATGTATAGAAGCAATGCCGGATTCTTTAAACTCATGCAAGAATCCATCCAATCCAACTTGGACGAAGATGATTTTGAGCGAAGAGAGAATGGAGAAATGCTGGAAATGAAGGTGGCTTTGCAGTTGGGAAGGAGTTTATCAGACCTCAGAAATCTGGCAAAGGATTCTTCTCTCAAAGGGGAAGCCATTAAAGAGTTTGCAAGCAAGCTTTTCTGATATATTTTCATCGTATGTACCATTCTTGTAAAGTTAACGTCCTAGTCTTCCCAAATTAATTACAAATGGGATCCTCTGTCCCAAAATATAGTGTGTACCACGTGTACCACTCTTCATTTCTTTATATTTTTAAATTATTTTTTATTCAATTTTAATTTATTATGCTTTTATATAATATAAAGATAATTAACAAGGGTTCACTCATCCATTTAGGGTTTATAATTATTTTTTTATATTTATTTGAATTAATAATAGATTATTTGGGTTCATTAATTCAAAGTTAGGGTATATAATTTTTTAAATTTTAATTTTTCAATGATAAATACTAATTAGAGTTTATAATATAATAATGATTTTTATTTTTATAAAAAACAATTTATAAAACAAAGAAATGAAGAGTGGTACACGTGGTACACACAATATTCTGGGACAGAGGATCCCATCTGAATTAATTAGGGTTACATCGCGATCTGTTAATAGATACCAATTATTCTTTTATTCATTTTCGTATACTACCACAAGTTAATTAACTACTACTTATTTTTCATTTTGCACATAAATAAATTCTCTAACTAGCTTTACTCGTTTTCTCAATTTTCTCACAAATCTAAAATCAACACTGCTATCTATTATAAATGTCCAATGTGGAATTTTAAGATTATAGTTTGAATTTCATGTTTGTGACAAGTTCTTCAAGCGTGTATTTTACAATAAATTTTAAAATTAATGTGCAACCCATCATTCTCCATCGAATAAAAAAATTACAATGTGTGCATGTACTGGCATAGCGATTAGCGATAGAGTGATTAATGCTATAACTTAGGTAAGAGAAATTAATTACTATTAAGACGTGTCTTGATGAAATCTGGGTGAGGAATTCCCCAGATGGGATCCTCTGTCCCAGAATATTGTGTGTACCACGTGTACGACTTTTCATTTCTTTATTTTATAAATTATTTTTTATAAAAATAAAAATTATTATTATATTTTTAACTCTGATTAGTATTTATCATTGAAAAAATAAAATTTAAAAAATTATATACCCTAAATTTGAATTAATGAACCCAAATAATCTATTATTAATTCAAATAAATATAAAAAAATAATTATAAACCCTAAATGGATGAGTGAACCCTTGTTAATTATCATTATATTATATAAAAGCATAATAAATTAAAATTGAATAAAAAATAATTTAAAAATATAAAAAATGAAGAGTGGTATACGTGGTACACACTATATTTTGGGACAGAGGATCCCATTTGGGAATTCCCTGCCAAGGATATCGTGAGATATAATAATCATGCATATTTAATTCATATAGTTATCACGAAATAAATACTATTGCTACAGTAAACGAAATACATCATGCTCCCACATATTGATAATGCACATTTTTGTTGTTTATGTCATTTCATTCTTTAGCAACTACTGATTGGACTTGAGAATTTTCTAGCTTAATTATTTCCTCCTATAACTCGAACGTTGGATGAACAACGAACTAACGAGTTTAATAGCCGAGAGACGAGGCCAAAATCACAACAGAAAATTGAAGAGAATTTTTGACCCTCTTTGTTCTCTAAGGGGGACTAAAATTTTCAGATTTTGGGAGTTCAAAGTTTGTTAGGCTACTATTTTAGGGCGGTTTGCAAAAATAGCCCAATTTTTTCGGACTTACAAAAATAGACTAATTATATTAAATTTCGGCATCCATGAGCCACCTTTGAGTCTAATCGGGCTATTTTGAGCCACATCTGGGGCCAAATATATATGGCTCAAAATGTGGCCTATATATGCCAAATATAGGGGCCGAATGTGGGCCAAAAATGCCGAAATTTAAAATAATTGACCTAATTTTGATGGGTTGAGCTACCCCTATCCTATTTATTAGTGTTGATGGGCTAAACTAGGGATTTTTAGGAGGATTAGGTAAGACCTCTAAATAGACTTGAATTATCTTAAGTTGATCCTAACTCCAATTAAATCTATCAATATTAACTCATTTCATAAAGAATTAATGTTATCCATATTACAAATATCGAGTCCGTTTTTCGTGCTCTTTTGAGTACACGTTTAGGTCTAGATAGAGTCTATTTTTGCGTCTTTGTGTCGGTTAAGGTTCACTCAAAGAGAAGGGATAGAATTCAATGAAATCTTCTCGCCAGTGGTGAAACACACTTCCATAAGGATGTTTTTATCTCTGATGGGTCAATAAGATCTAATTTTCGGAACAGTTGGATGTGAAGACAACATTTTTACATGGAAATATGGAAGAGACAATTAATTACATGACTCAACCAGAGGGCTTCATCATGCCAAGAGAGTATGAGAAAGTCTGCTTATTAAAGAAATCTTTATATGGCTTAAAGCAGAATTCAAGACAGTGGTACAGGAGGTTTGATGAAGAGATGCTGCAGATTTAATATTCTAAGTCTAATCATGATAATTGTGTATATATCAAGATAGGTCAGGGAGTCATAGTATCTTATCTACTATTATATGTAGATGACATGCTTATAGCTAGCAGTAGACGAATGGAGATAGATATGTTAAAGGATGACACTACAAATAAACACGGGTCTATCGACCGAAATTTCGGTCGTTATTCCCTCGAAAATAGTCGTTTATCGTGTTAACGAATGAATTAACGACTGTTTACAGTGGTCGTTGTTTCCATCGTCGTTCCGGGGCCCAACGATCATTTTTTTCGATCGTTAAATTTAACGATCGAAATTTTTATTTTTAACGACCGAATTATTTATTTTTAACGACCAAAAGTACTAAGAATATATATATATATATATATATATATATATATATATATATATATAGGGTTGGGTTCTTGTAGTATCCAAGCTTATGGTAGTACCGTAGGACCAAATCTTGACCACGCGATTTGGATAAGAGGTGCATTGAGATTGTGACACGTGGCAAGAAGCTTCCAAGGCAATTCAAGACAAAAATCTGGACAGGGGGTAAAATCGGAAAATATTTTCGTATATTAAAAATATATATATTTTTTTATTCTCAAAATATTCATATTTTAGATGCATAAAGGTTCAAACTAAGATGCATACAGTTTCATATAAAAATGCATAAGATTTCACCCCACCCCACCCCACCCCCCACATCCCTGAACCCCACCCCACCCCTGAACCCCCCACCCACCCCGCCCCAAATTTTTTTTTTTTCAAAAACTGATTTTCTGACCACTGACCCATCCCCACCCCACCCACCAAATTTTTTTTTTCAAAAATTGATTTTCTGAACACTGACCCACCCCCACCCCTACCCCACTGATCACTATTTTTATAGCAACAATAACTGCAACTAAACAGTGCAATTGTAGTACGCAAATAGCAAGCAGAGTATCGTATCCACAGAGACTGTAAAATAAAATTGCTATAACTATTTCCTAAACAGACTCTAACAGTATGCAGGTAAAACAATTATGAAGGTGAATTACGAACTAAGATTAACTAAATAAAAACTAAAGAGCATGTAAACTATGATAATTAACTCAAATATAAGGAAAGCTCTGACCCTAGGGATGTACTTTCACTAATCAACTGCATGTATTCAATCTATTGATTCAATTACCAATTTTAATCCAACCCTGATGAAAGATCACTATATTATTCACAAGCGTCTCTAACGACCACCTATGAACGTAGATTAATTAATCCATTTTCGCATTCAAGACTCCAAGGAATAAATTAACTCCAAATAGCACATAAAGAATAGCTTCCTATAGCTTCACCTATCGCATTCAAGACTCAAGGCTAACACTATATCACGCATTCCTGAATCGGCTGAACAATTATCACATTCAAGACTCAAACTGAACAGCTAGACATGTAAATCATTGATCAGATAATTCACAAGAGAACAGGCATCAGGAATCATGAATCACAAGTTGGAAGGCAAATTGATATCAATAAATCAAAAACACATAATTAATTAGCTATGTACAAACCCTAGGTTCAGAATAAAAGAACTAGCTAGACATAATAAAATCAAACATAAACATAATTAAATTGAACGCAATTGTAAAAGCGAATTGTATAAAAACCGAATGAAAAACTGAAGTAGCGACTTGAATCTTCAATCTTGATCTAAGCCTTGAAAGCTAAAAAGCAATAAAATTCTAACGCTATGAAACTAAAATATGAATGCTAAGGTTCTGAGGTGTGAGGTCTGTTCGAATAGGTCAAAGGAAGGCCTATTTATAAGCTCTAGATTTCCTTCGGATCACCATGAAAGTTGCCATGCAAAGTAGAATTCTAATGGTAATAGAATCGTGTGAATTAAGGCAACTCTCCAGCTAGATACGCGCTCCGAAGAAACTCTCCCACTTGCGCCGACTTCGCAATACTCGCCAGAGGAACGGATGTCACCCGGGGAACGGGTCACGCCAGAGGAATGGGTGATTTCTCTGACCTCGCCAGCGAGAAAAAAACAACTTAGAGGATATGTGAATTTAGATATTTAGATATTGCAGCTAATCTTGATTCTAGAAAGTCAGAAACTTGTTATAACTTTACTCTTTATGGTGCAGCTGTTAGCTGAAGATCATTGTTGTAGTCTGTGATGGCACTATCTACTACTGAGGCTGAGTACATGGCAGTGACTGAGGCAGTAAAAGAGGCCTTGTGGCTTAAGGGTGTGATTGCAGAACTTGGGTTGTTCAAGATACTGTGGAGGTTAGTTGTGATAACCAAAGTGCACTTCATCTTGTAAAGCACCAAGTATTTCATGAAAGGTCTAAACATATAGATGTTAGACACCATTTTGTTAGAGATGTTGTTGACAGGGGGATGGGCAAGGTAGTTAAAGTCTCAACGAATGATATTGCAGTTGATATGTTAACAAAGGCATTGCCTAGCTCAAAGTTCAAATACTCTTTGGAGTTAATCAATGTAGCTCAAAGTTCAAACACTCTTTGGAGTTAATCAATGTGTTACCATTTTCAGTTTGAATGAATGTTGCCCTGTGATGGGGCAAAGTGGAGAGGAACTTGATTTTGCTGGATTCATTTGAGAATGTGTTGATCAAGGTGGAGATTGTTGGATTTAATGATCAACAATTCAACAATACACTGTAAGGGCTTATTAGCAAATAAGCATGACTAGCAGGACTGTATGCAAAGTCTGTTATAACAGACTATGCAGTTAAAGGGGATGCAGTTAAGCTCGTGTTCATTACAGTTTTCTTATTCTTGCTTTGTGATTGAGCGTACGTTGAAAAGAAAGAAAGAAAAGAAATTGAGAGAGAGAGATAGAAGAGGGTATGAAAGAGAGTACCATTCATTCTCTCAGATTAGTTTGTAGTCTTAATTGTAATTGTTCTCGATTGAATCTAATAAAGAGTAACTCTCCCGTGGACGTAGGTTTTCATATCAAACCACGTAAAATCCTTGTTTCTTGGTGTTGTGATTTCATCTTGGTTGTGTAGTGTGTGTTTTGCGGCAAGAAGTTTAACTGATGCCTTACACGCGTGAACTCGGTAAGCTCACCACTAATAAACAATAATATAAAACTCTTTTACATTGAAAGCTCAATAGCATTCAACTCACAAAACACTCTTGTTAGGTCCAGAGGGTCTCGAATAGGTGTATAGGGGGGGAGAATACACCTATGGGCTATTTTTCAAATCCTCAATCAGAGGGATCTCAGTCAGAGATCAAAACGAAACTTTGCATGCAAACACAGATTCCTGTATTACTGAAAACAGTTTTGACCAAACAGGATTGACGACTGATACTGAAAGCTCTTCAGTAAAGAGTTATCAGTTAAGTTACTGGAACTTAACTGATGCACGTAAGGGCTTCAGTCGTGTTTGCTAAGACAGAGGTGATAACACTCTTCCTGACTATCAAAAGATAGATCAGTCAGACTAATATCATACGCAGCGGAAATTAAACTTAGTTTCGCAATAGCCTTGGTGGAGCACGTTGTTGGTTGTTAGGTTACTCTTTGCAGTTAATCAGTGTTCAGTTTATCAATTGAAATAACACAAGTAAGAATGTAAAACTGAAAGCTGTAAACAACACAGAGACTTTTACGTGGTTCGGAAAAACCCTTTCCTACATCCACGGTTGGTTGATCAGACCAATAATCCACTCCGCAAGTGCTTAACAGGTGCACTGCAAACCAAACCGTGTGCTTGCCGGGTGCACACAACCGTACCACTGAAGAAAACCCTTCTTCAGGACCCACGCTTTACTCGCGTCGGATTTCTCTGCTCAGCACAACCCGTGCTAAGACTTCTCACTCAGAGTCAGAGTACCTTCCTGAACTCCGAATCACTCAAACACTCTTTTGGGGGGGAGGTTTGAACGAGTGCCAACTTCACTACAAAGAACAAGTTCTTTGAAGCAAGTTTGACCTTTGGCTTCTGGGTAAACAGAGGTTTGCCTAAGGTCTAAGATAATATATGTAATCAGCAGTGACTGATTTTGGCTTTGGAATTCTCTTCTTCGATTCAAGCTTTGGGGAGATTAAGTTTTAGGCTGAGTAGCAATTTCGGCAGAGCTTCAGCTTATGTCGTTGAATCGGTGAAGGTTGAAGTGATCCTCGAGCGCTATTTGTAGGAGAACTCTTGAATAGATCCGTTGGCGTAGAACGTCATCAAGATTTCTTCCGTTGGAGAGCAATTTGAATTTGGGCTGAGGCTTCAATCTTCGAGGTTCCTTGTCTGGGTGGAAAAGGCTCTCTTGATGGACAGGAGATGTGACGTCTCTGAAAAGTAACCACCAGATAGGAATGACCTCTGCATAGATAAGATCCTGAGATCTCTGCATTTAATGCGGCTGTACTTTGTGAGTACGTGGCTTCCTCTGAACGTTGGAAGGATCAATCCGAGGAGGAATGTTCAACTGATACTTGACTTTAGTATCAATCCATTGCGCGCATTAAGTAATCAGTTCCTAACTGATACTTCAGTTGGTATCTGCAGTCTTCAGTCTTCAGTCCTTCGTTCTTCAGTCTTCAGTCTTCAGTCCTCGACACCGCAAGCTAAACTAGAAACGAACTCTAACACTTGAGTTCAAAGAAATTCTAGTCTATTACAATTAAGTCCTATGAATTTTGGTATCATCAAAACAAGGGTTAGGATATTCCACAAGGTTCCCAACAATTTCCCCCTTTTTGATGATGCCAAAACCACACAGCAGTTCTAGACAACAAAAAGACTGAACTCACAGTACAAGTTCTAAACCTGGGGTGAAAACAGTTCCCCCTTAACAATAGAACCTAAAAACTTGTACTTAGAGTTAAGAACGAAATAGTTCTAAAAACAGAACAAGCACTACTACAAAAGTTTACATACATAACAGTGAATAGATAACGGTTTTTTTCAAAAACCGTTATGTATGAGCGCACTTTTAGGAATAGATAACGGTTTTGCGAAAATCCGTTATCTATGTACTGTTGTCTAAATGCATAGATAACGGTTTGAACAAATGCGTTATGTTTTTGCGTTATCTATAAGTTGCATACATAACGGTATTACAAAACCGTTGTGCCACCGTTATCTATGACCATCTTTTATAACAGTAATTTACAACGGTTTTTGAACCGTTATGTATAAGAGTCATTTACAACGGTTTTTGAACCGTTATGTATGAGCGTCTCTAAAAACTGTTATGTATAATTTTTTTTATTAATTTTTTTAAAATAATTTTCTACATTCTTATATTATATTAAAAAATAACAAATAAATTATTTATCCTAAAATTTGAATTTATTCCTAGATATAGACTTTGAAAAATAAAAAATTCATAACATTTTTTTTATTTTATCAACACTTATATAAAATGTAAATTAAAAATCTAAATTAGAAATCTAGATACCAAAAATTGAATATTAAAAGTGAAAAAAAGAAAAAAAGAAAAAAATTTAGGAAATTTAGAAATTAAACCCCCCCCCCAAACTAGAAGCCCTAGTTTTGTTCGTCCTCTCCTCCCTGTCTCTCTCGACTCTCTCTCTCCCCTCTCGACTCCGCCGCCGGCGCCGCTGCCCCGAGCCAGCCCGTCGCCGCCCACCCTTGTCGCGCTGCGTCGCGCCGCTGCCGCCCACCCTCGCTGCGTCTCATCTCCTCCCCAAATCTCTCTCTCTCTTCGCGATCTCTCCCACTTTGAGAGATAGTCGCCGCCGCTGCCGAGGCAAGTTCTGGCCATAGAAGCACGCCCCCCTCTGTCCTCCCCGGCCGCAGCAACGTCAGCCACCAAGCTCGTCGCACTTCCCTCGTCTCCCTCTTAATCTCCTCTCTCTCTGACTCAAATGCACGCACACCATACCGCGCCTGAAATCCTAGATCTATAATCTTACAGCCACCTCCCTGTCGATTCCCGTCGACCGCACGGCGGGAAGGCCGCCGCCTCCGAGCGCAGCCCAAAGCCCCCTCTGCTCTCCATACTCCGGCGACAACAGCGGCTCCTTGCCGCTGCCGTGCCCTAGCTTCAATCCGCCGCTGAACTCCCTCTTCCGTAGCTAATCAGTTGGCCACTGCTCTTCAAGACCTCTCCAAACTTTATTCCGCTCGAGGCTTCTCTCTAAGAGCCGATCAAATTTTCTCCCGCGCACTCCAAATCAGTCACGCCAAAGGGTAACTCCAATTTCTTCAATTACTTCATCTTTTTCTTCGATGTTTTCACGAAAATTGTTGTGTTTGGAGATTCCTTTTCTTTAGAGGCTTCAATTCAAGCTTTAATTCTTGAGTTTTGTGTTTGCTTATCATGCCACTTGACAAACTTGTTGAATTGTTGTCTTTTGAATGTATTTTGGACTTAATTTCTTCGAATTTGATGTCCAAATAAGAAATTAGAAGATGGGGTTTTGTTTTATGTGTTAGGAGAAGTGAGATAGGAACTGAGACATAATGCTTTCTGGACTTAATAGGGAATCATATGTTGATACATAGAGGAGAACATCTGTTTAGTTCAACTGATTTATGGTTCTTTTCAATTGGTCCTGGCTTTTCAGGGGTTCACTCATTGAAACAGAGTCAGTTTCTGATGTATTTACAGAGGCTCGGGATTCACGGAATGAGGTTACCGCTGATCATATTGCAGAGCATGGTTTGTCTCTTTGAACTGATGCTCTGGCTTTTGTCTTCTCTATTTGTTTGTCATTGCCAATGCTAGTTCGGTATTTTGAATGTTCATTTGTGTCCCTTGCCTTATTTGTTTATGAAGACTAATTGTTCCTTACTTTTGTTGCAAAAGGCTATGGTGAGAGTTCTTCAAACTTGAAAAGTGATGACTTCCCACTGGAGGGTGATGCTGAAGATGGTAAGTAACAATTATTGTATGTGGTTCTGATCTCTTATAATTTGTGTTGAGATGCTTATTGCGGCTGTTGGGCATCTTTATGCCTTCCCTTACAAAGAGTATGCTGGTGCAAATATAGGCTCAAATCATGGCTGGAGTGATTCAGGTGAGTTTCTATTTTGAGTCTGCAATAAGAGGTAGTTTAAGCTTTATATTCTTCTGGAATTATGGTTTTCAGCTGAGTAATATTCTTAGAACTCTTTATAATATGTATGCTTGGTGTACTTGAGGGCATCTGCCGACTTTTGCTGGTGGATAGACATGGTTCTGCTCCTTTATGGCAAACATGTTCTATTGGAAACTGTAATACATGCTTAGCTTGGCCTATCTGCATGAGTGAAATGATGCATGTCTATTTGCTGACTTCTTGAGTTGTGTGTGGGTTTTATTCCTGTTTGTTGTTTGCTTGGGGTTGGATCCGATGTTGACGGATCAGAGATCGAACGACGATTCGCGGAAGCGGCGGGATGGAGATGAGCATTGCGCCAAGGGAGGAGGAGCTTCCACCAGCAGCAGCAATGGCGGCAGCTGCAACAACAATAACAACGTCTCGGTATTTCTTTTGAACTGAACAGAAATTGAATTATTGCGGCTGCATCTGTTGCAATTTTTGCTGCGTACGCCTAATTGAATTGTCTAGAATTTCGATTGTGACTTTGTGAGGTGGAATTTGAAATTCAGCGCGTTTAATTTGATTTTTATGAATGCTTTAGTGGAGAGCTCGAGTGTTGTTGGAATGGCTATAACGAACTGAGAGGCATGAGATTGAAGTAGTTGAATTACAAGCAATACCTAATTTGTGACATTGTTGTTTGAGCAGAATGAACGAAGGAATGAAGGTGATAGTAAACGGATGAAGGCAGTGGGTGAACTTAAAGTGGAAGGGGAAGGGAATTCTGGCAAGGGGGCGGCCGCGGTGGAGAGACGCTCGAAGCTAGACGAACTGCCGAAGCAAGACTACATCCATGTTCGAGCAAGACGAGGTCAAGCTACCGATAGTCATAGTTTAGCAGAAAGAGTAATGATCTGACTCGAAATGCTCTTGTGTTTACGATTTCTTTTTTCATGGTGTTTTTGTGTATATTCAGTAAGAGTGACAAATAATTATGTAAACTAGTTTTGAGATTGATGGTTAGATAGTTGAAGTAGATGATGAATAGTTATTTTGGGTGATTTCTTCTCATGCTATCTGTCATTCTTGGTGCAGGCTAGGAGAGAAAAGATTAGTGAGAGGATGAAAATTCTTCAGGATTTGGTTCCTGGTTGTAATAAGGTGAGTTGTCGACTTTGTTTGGACATTTTTGTCGCCTCTTGAGGAGAATATAGTAAGTTATTTTGTACGAGAGTTGTTATTCATATATACTGTATATGTACACATTTCTGAGCTTTGATGAGATCAGTAACGGGCTTCGTCTCTGCTGGGATATATGATTGAACGTGACGGGGGTGAATCCTTGACATTAGCCACATGAGAGTCTGCGTTAGGCCCGTAGATGTTTTATATGTCGAACAACTAAGCCATTATTTTCTCTCATATGCAGCTTCATGTTTGTTCACCTTCATTTAACATGTAAAAAGATGATAGGCTGCTCTCATTTCTTTTCCATTTCTATCTATATACATTTCTCTATTTTGTCTCCTATATATGGAATGATTACAATTCATAAAATGTTTATAGGTCCGAGCTGCTATCAAGGTCAAGGCATCAGTCATCATCTGTTTCACTTCTTCCAGGAAGAGCTGCTAGGTCTCTATCATCTTATAGATTTTTGTTTTAGCTATAAGGTAGTTGGTATTTTCAATTTTGAATCGGAATATGCAATGATGATGTATACTTGATATTTGGTTCATTTGTATAATAATGTATGAATTTTTTGGATGATATATAATATTGTTGTCGTTGATTTTATCATTTTGTCGTTTTATAAAAATTGCAAAATTTAAAAATATAATACAATTATATAAAGTGCAAAAAACTGTTATAAAAGGTGCAAAAAATCGTTATGTATTCTAATTAAAGATAACGGTTAAAATCGTTATAAAAAGTGCAAAAATCGTTATAAAAAAGTGCAAAAAATCGTTATAAAAAGTGCAAAAAACCGTTATGTATTCTATCAAAGATAACGGTTAAAACCGTTATAAAAAGTGCAAAAAACTGTTAACTATGATAAAAAAAAAATAATAATAATACATAACGGTAAAATCTTAATACATAACGGTGAAAAACCGTTATGTATTCTATCAAAGATAACGGTTAAAACCGTTATAAAAAGTGCAAAAAACTGTTAACTATGATAAAAAAAAAAAAAAAAAAAAAAAAAAAAAAAAAAATTAATACATAACGGAAAAATCTTAATAGATAACGGTGAAAAACCGTTATGTATAACCTTTATAGATAACGGATGCATACTGTTATGTATGACGCATCGTACCGTTATCTATGCTACTATACATAACGGTTTTGAAACCGTTGTGTATGACGTATAGAATAGATAACACCACTATACACAACGGTTTTTTTGCTCATAGATAACGGATAAAATCCGTTATCTATGAGCGTTTTTCTAGTAGTGAAGGAGAAGATAGAAAAACATAATCAGAGCCTGGACAAAGAGTCATTGTCTTCAGGTTGAGATCAAAAAGAAGTTCTTTTCATTAATAAAAGACTGATAAGCCATCAGTCGAGGTACAGAGCAAGACTTACATTGGAGTAAAAAGGAAAAACAAAAACATCATGGAAAACCGATGGACTCCAGCAGTCTGCTTGGCTGCGCCTTGAACTTCTTGATCTTCATCTTCTGTCTTCGTGTCTTCATGTTCCTAAGCTTGTTCCACTCTTACTTGTTTTCCGTTGATTTGAGGTCCTTACTGGAACGTCAGCCTTACAACTTCTGGTGATCCTTTGTTGTCTCATCTTCAGTCAAGAAAGAAGGGACAGGAGCAACCTTAGGGAAGGTTTCTCTCCGACTTCTGACTTTCCCCCTTTTTGGCAACATAAAAAAGAGAGCTGATGATGGAGGCAATGATCAGACGGTACCCAACTCCTAGTCTCAGAAGCTCGTGAGAAGATTCGAGAACAGGGTGAGTCCAGAAATGCAGAAGAGGAAGACGCCAGTGAATAGGTGAGGAGAGAAGGGAGACGGAGAAGGCGAAGGAGGACAAGAAAACGTAGAAGACGAAGGATAGAAGAAGGCTGCCTTGGAAAGAGGAGAGGGCTGCCTTATGAGGAGAAAAAAGAGTTGGTGAATTGGAAAGAAAGAGAGAAGGAAAGATGGGCGTGAGAAGGAAGAATCGAACCGGTGGCAGCTGAGAAGACTAACACCGTCGATTCGTCGGCACTGGGTCTTTGAAGAATAGACCTGGTGCGGCTGAAGATGCCGGCCAACAACGAGAGAGGTCTCGTTGTTTGTTGCGAGCCAGGGAGGAGTGCAATATATGCGATAAGGAAGATTTCCTCCAGAAGCTGTGAAGTTTCTTGGCGCCAGGCATGAGAATGGAAGACACTCGCTTCGCGGGATACAAGTGAGGGTAGAGCAAACTTTGACGTTGGAGAGACGTTGAGATCCAGTGGAAGGGTCCGGTGAAGACCAGGTATGTGAGCGTCATTCTTCCACTCCATGACTTTGCAGTCATAGATTTCTCCTTTAGTCGGAACAATTTTTCTCTGCAACTTTTGGAAAGATTGAAAGTTTTTCTCACAGTGAAGGCTGTGGAGAGTTGTTAGTTGATGCAGAAAAATAGTGAAGACAACATGGTATAAATAGACAAGATGTGTACCACGCAAGAAGATGAAAAGTTTTTCGAAAATTGTGCATAAAATGTATTTGAAGAAAAATTCACGTCCGCCGTCACTGCAGGGGACTGAGACTTCAAAAAGTTGAGAGTTATCATTGCATTCTGTCATGTCAATGAGCTTCTCAAGAAATTTTATCACAAAGGCAAAGGGTTGGAAAGATTTTTGGTAAAAGATCAGGACAAGTTTAATCACAACAGATTTTCACTTTTAAAACTCTTGTCCTTCTCGGATATTCCATTTTCCAACAATCAGTTAAAGTTTTTGAAAGAAACTGATCAGTTAGAGAAAGATTTTGAACTGAAACTCAAAACTCTGAACTGAAATAACTAATTTTAAAAGTAAGCTTTTTTAAATACTTACTGATCGATTGAACATTGTAGTCAGTCGATACCACTTGATCCTGGTTGAAACATCAGGATAGCTTCTTCTTCAGATGAGCGTTCTGACGTCATTGCTTTCTTCATCGGTGATCGTAGAATCAGTAGTTGGTTGACCACCAGTCAGTATGACTGTTTGAGAAAGTCTTCAAACACAGCATCACTCTTCAGGGTTGATGAGACCGATCTTTCCACACAGATCGTTGAACCTCTCTTCTGGAAGAGCCTTGGTCAGCAGATCTGCTCTCTGAACAGTAGTGAGAATCCATTCCACAGAGATATTATTCTTTTCGACATGATCACGGATGAAGTGATGTCGAATAGCAATATGCTTAACTCTGGTGTGATGAACTAGATTCTGGGAGATTGCAATAGCACTGGAGCTGTCGCAATAAATTGGGACTTCCTTTTCGTCGATCCCATAGTCCTTCAACTGATGGACTAACCACAGGATTTGTGAGTAGGAGCTTCCGGCAGCAACATATTCAGCTTCAGTTGTGGAAGTGGCGACTGAAGTCTGCTTCTTTGAAAACCATGAGATGAGCTTGTTGCCTAGGAATTGACATGTTCTGGAGGTTGATTTGCGATCAAGCTTGCATCCACCGAAGTCTGAGTCTGAATATCCGGTGAGCTTGATATCGTCGTCTGCTGGATACCACAATCCTAAATTGGGTGTGCCTTTGAGATATCTTAGTATACGCTTTGCTGCATCCAAATGAGCTTCCTTTGGATCTGATTGATATCTTGCACATACCCCGACTGCAAATGCGATGTCTAGTCTGCTCGCAGTCAAATACAGTAAAGATCTAATGATTTCTCTGTACTTCGTCGAAGAAACAGATTTTCCTTCTGAACCTGGATCAACTTTCCAGTTTGTGTTCATTGGGATCTTGACTGATTTCATGTGCTGAATACCGAACTTGGCTATCAGTTCCTTGGCATACTTGGACTGACTGATCAGTATTCCTTCGTTGGTCTGCTTGACTTGCAATCCGAGAAAGAAATTCATTTATCCCATCATGGACATTTGGAACTTGTTGGTCATGATGTCAGCAAACTTCTTGCACATGCATTCGGATTTGGATCCGAAAATTATGTCATCGACATAAATCTGAACAAGCAAGAGATCTTCTCCTTCTTTGAGAGTGAACAGAGTTTTGTCCACAGATCCTTTCTTGAAACCTTGTCTGGGTGGAAACGGCTCTCTTGATGGACAGGAGATGTGACGTCTCTGAAAAGTAACCACCAGATAGGAATGACCTCTGCAGAGATAAGATCCTGAGATCTCTGCATTTAATGCGGCTGTACTTTGTGAGTACGTGGCTTCCTCTGAACGTTGGAAGATCAGTCCGAGGAGGAATGTTCAACTGATACTTGACTTTAGTATCAGTCCATTGCGCGCATTAAGTAATCAGTTCCTAACTGATTCTTCAACTGATACTTCAGTTGGTATCTGCAGTCTTCAGTCCTTCGTTCTTCAGTCTTCAGTCTTCGACACCGCAAGCTAAACTCAAAACGAACTCTAACACTTGAGTTCAAAGCAATTCTAGTCTATTACAATTAAGTCCTATGAATTTTGGTATCATCAAAACAAGGGTTAGGATATTCCACAAGGTTCCCAACAACTCTACTGGTAGCACAAATACTGTATTTTTTACCATAAAAATACACAACTAATAGCACTCTTCTTGGATATAAATAATATGAATGAGGCAAAAATAATATTAGTTGCTTTAAGTTTACTGAACTTTAGAAGATGAGTGTCAGATGCATCATACTTGTTGCTGATAGTACTGATGAAGTCATATTGCATATTGCATCGGATGCGTGCAGGTCAACAATCTGCGTATCAACAGCTTTTTGAGCGGAATATTATGAATAATAATTTGTATAAAGTTTAATTTATTTATTAATAATGTTATCGATTTCCATAATAAATAATCAATTCAATTTTCTAAATTTAATGAATAAAATTATTCAAATTATATAATAAATATTTATCTATATTAACTTTTATAAAATAAAATAATATTAATTACACATACAATGCAGGTTCTTTATGCTAATTTGTAAAAGAATATTGACATGCCGCGAACCTATTGAATTTTATGATGTTGATTGGTGCTTAATTTATTACTCTTTATATTCGAGAGACGTCATGTCATGATCACTCATGTGCAGGTAAAATTGTTAATCTCGATTTGGTTTTTGTGTTCGATAAAAAGCAAACGTAGAAGGACAATAGAATAAAAAGTGAATGTTGAAATACATGTGTTTTTTTTTGTTAAGAAAGACTGTTTTCATGATTAATACAATGTAGTATAATAATGATCCCCAGTTTGAATACACTCAAATTAAATCTCTTATATTCTATTAGCCACACACTATTGTTTCAAACATCAAATTTGTATCTAAGATGCTTCAGCAAACCCAACTCTTAGTTTCCCGTAGTCGAACACGGTGTGATAGCGACCCATAAATATATCTCCAAGGATCCTGCACATCACAATGTAGGCTACTTCAAATCACAATCAAATGCTAATAAAATACAAATATGTCATTGAATATTAAATCGGATCCAGATTCTAATGTGTTGAACAAATTTTGGCCCCTTATAATACGAACTCGATTACTAAAACTCAAATCACGAATTACCAGAGAGGTCCACGAGGAGGAGGAACATCGATACCGGTGAAACCACTAATGCATTGTTCTTGCCCGCCTCCTTCAACCTTAAGTATGTACTAATTTAACACAAGAAGACCAACAAGAGTCATTGACGAGGATCCAAAGAAGAATGCTTAAAGCTGAAATTAATGAACTAAGAAAATGTGCACCTCTTTTGAGGAGAGATCAAAAGTTTTGCCACCAATTGTGAAGGAAACAATAGGCATAGAAGCAATGCTACCACAGTCGACAACTGATACTCCTAATGCATTAGGCATCTTCTCACAAACCTGCGAAATTATGCAATGCAGCCAAAATAAGACAAAACATTGAATGAGTTCTCTCTTAGTACACGATAAAGAAAAAATTTACACTTTTTATAAATAAAAGTGACACTTGTTATGAATAAAAGTAACAGTTGTTATGTTAGAAATCAAATGAGCAATTATGAATATAATTCCACCTCGTTAGCATAGTTCAGAATCGACTCTTGAGTCTTGTTCTGCTTCAGTTGGCTTTGCATCCACACGATGGCCATTTTGCAAGCAGGGCACATAGCATCACGCAAGCCCGATGATTTTCCCTCATCGTCTCCCACAACGCTCTTGATGCCCTCACTGCATATAAACACGAAAAATCAATAAAAGAATTAAGAGTGGCCTAAACGTCGATAAAGGACAAACCTTGCTCCATCGACTCCGCACACCCCAACTTGGCCACATATCTTCTCTGGTTCAACCTGTTGAAATCACCAATTGATGGTTCAATTAATGACAACACCCAACTTGGAACTTAATGTAGATCATCAAAAAACAAGAAAAGTTACTTCTTTCAATAAAAGATCCATCATAGATGACCCATATTTTTCAACCACGGACTTGCATTCTTGGCTAACCACACCAGATGCTCCTATGGCATGGTTGATCATGGCGATCACAGTCTACAACAAAGAAAATAGTATCACAAACACAAATCATGCCTGAATAATGAGATGAAGAAGATTTAGTTTGATTATAGAAGCACAACAAATACCGTTGGACCGGCTAAAAGTGAAGTCCCAGAATCTGCAATCGCCGAACATCCTCCGTTGCAATAGCCTGCAAAACATATACTAATATAGTTACATTCAAAGGCTACATCCTGCACACTCTAGCAGATTTCAGATCAAAACTTATAAATGGTGAAAAATCGAGTTGTGACATACCACTCTTTTTGCCACCAATGAGAACATCACCCATGTCAAACTGCAAAACATCCATCCATAAATAATTCTCAAAATCTTTATTTTTTTCCTCCTAACTTTGAAGATCAGTTATACATCCTAAAGGACAACATACCTGCCAATAGCCTTTCTTTGTAACCGGAACATAAGTATGTTCGCCCTTGAAATGATTGTTATCAACGCCACCAAAAACGAGCTCACCGCCCTTTTCATCATTCACATTCCTGTTGAGCCAAAACGAGAACACAGGCTCCTTAACAAGGCCTTGTGCAACCATGTTGTACCTGCAAAAAGAGCACGTACGTGTTAAAACCCGTGGTCGAACGCAACAAAGAAGGAAGCAGGGGTGCCGGCTTCTGACCACGGGGGGCTCGAGTTCCCGACCGAGATCTCCTTGAAACCAAGTCCTAATATGCCATCAAACTTGGCAGCCAGAAATGTCACACCTGGTTCACTTGTTGCCTCAATAAACTCCTGCTCAAATTTCATCATAATTTGTCTCATTTCATTTAACAAAAACAATTAATCGAAAAAGGGTAAATGGAACAAACCTGTTTTTTCACAACTAAATTGCCAATTGTCACGACATCTTCGCTGTAGAATCCGGAGATTGATCCTGTTCCATATTTAATCGCAGCAGATCTTCCTAAACACATCAAATTGTAGCTAAGACTTGTGGCAGAACTAAGGGGTGCTT
Organism: Salvia miltiorrhiza; assembly: GCF_028751815.1. Lineage (NCBI taxonomy): Eukaryota > Viridiplantae > Streptophyta > Magnoliopsida > Lamiales > Lamiaceae > Salvia > Salvia miltiorrhiza. The sequence continues at coordinate 11,923,470 of NC_080388.1, forward strand.
GGGGGAGCTTCAGCACCCCCAACCAAATATTTCAAAACCTTCTGGGATGCGTTTAGTTTGATGAAAAATGAGAGAAAAAATATATTTTCACCCATTTGTCACTATTTTCACATGTTTACTATGACGGAAATTTTTCTTCAGACAGGCTGGAAAATTTTCTCCAGCAGCTCATTTTCTCTCCAATGTTGGATACTATTATCCTAAGGTAGATGTGTGAAAATATTATCCAATATTTTCTCATCTTTCCATCTCTAGTAAACATGTGATAAAAAAAGGAGAAAAAGAGATATTTTTTTATCCATCTTTTCCAATAAAATTTTTACAACCAAAGTAAACGCACCCTTAACCTGAAACTTATAAATTCTCAATTAACTTAGAAACGTAAACAAGGGAGTGAAAACGAACCATTGCTTTTGTAGGTGCTAGATTTGTTCGACCTGTATTTGGAATGGACATAACAAGCAACCTGCACCAATAAAATCACCACTCCTCAAACTCCAAACCATGAATAGGAATCACAACATTGATTTTCCAAATGGATTAAGTAACATAAACACTTGTAATGTTTACAATAAAAAATAAACTTGCTCCTTATCGTTATGTTTTGTGCAACTTCGTTTATAAGCACTTACAGAGAAGTAGCATTTGGAGGATGGAACCCACAGATTGGAGCTGCCGGTGTCGAAAATAACCGTGAATTTCTGCGGCGGAGTGCCGATGCCGATCTCTCCAAAGTACTGAGCATCCATGTAGTTCTTGAGTGCCACAATATCAGCCCCTCCTCCGCCCACAGCCTTGACTCGGAGGCTCTGCTCCGAGTCGAGGCGAGCGGCTTCCCGGTTTGATCGATCAAACTTCACCTTCTTCAATCCTATTCTCATCAGCCTATCATCGCTTGATGCAGAAACTGCTGGAGAAAGCACCACTAGGCTCGCTACCAAAAGGCTCACAGCAAAAGCTTCAAATATGATTCCCATCTTCGCCTACAAAATCAAAGGGAAAAACAGAGTTGCTTCTATATTGATCACAAAATTCAACAACTTAGCAAGTTGAAATGGAAATATTTAGTTGCTAGTGTGCAAGGTATGCAATCTCAAAGGGAAAGAATGTAAAACTCCATGATAAATAAAAATAGCTACCGTTAGTACCTATAACACGTGCATAATACATTAGCTTGTTTCGTTATTCAAGATTAAATTGGCCACAAAATTAATTTTGTGGCACTGTTATGTGTAAATATCAAAGAACGTTATTTCCAACTGATAAGTGCAAACTCAACCGTATTTCAGATTCAGACATTTATTTACCACAGCAAGAATAGAAAACAGTGTAGTTTATTACTATTAAATCTTGAACATTCGACTATATGCAAATTCATGTGTACAAATGATTTAAAGATGGACTAGCATTTATACCACCAAAATAAGAAGATATGACAAAATGTACTCACCTAAACGATGCCACTGAAAGTTTGATGATTTGGAGAAGCTTTGCTTTTGCAGAAGAGTAAGCAGCAGTGAGGGTATAAATAGAAGAAAACAATCCAACTTTATGAATTCGGCTTTCTTAAAAAGATCCGAAATGGTTAAAAAAGGTGAATTTTAATTAAGATAACATCCTAATTTTTTTTTTCCAGTGGTGAGATGATAATAATAATAAATAAATAAATGTGCCTTACACGAGATGCTTGTTGCGGGATACGCTGAAGAAGAAGTATTTTGAGCAGGGTGGCGAGTTACGTCGCGGCCCATGGGATTACGATGTGCCGTCAGATCTCGTCCGTTGGTATTTGATCCAACGATGGAAAGAGGGTATGCGATAAATGGGACACGGAAAACGACGTCGTGGAGCGGTATTTTTTCTTTTTTGTTGTGTAACTGAATTTTGACGTGTCAGCAAAGCATGCGAGGTTGTTTACGCGACGCTTTGATTTTATTGCGTCTTTTACGAGGTTCGTGCTTTGTGTGTTTGAGGTTTGTTTGCTTGTTTTATTACTTTTTTCCTCTTTTTCTTTTTATGGGTGCTTTTTTTTCGTTTTATTGTTTCGGATTTTCTACGAATGATGTTGTTGTGTGTAAATTTTTGGAAAAAAACGCATTATATAAGATTAAAGATGTTATTCGATATACATAATATAATATCTAGTGTATGTGATTATATATATTAAAGCTCTTATTCGATATACATAAGATAATATCTGATGTTTATGAGTATAAGAATGATAATGGAAATGGGCCATAATGTGAGGTTGAAGATCCGGGTGATAGAGTGCCTTTTTGCGATTTTTTGTTTTTGTCTTCTTTATTTTCCTATGGGCTTTTGAATGTTTAATGCGAGTAATTGAACGGCCCTTTATTTCACCGAATCTTTTATAAAATGTGCTTGCTCCTTTCCGTGAGAGAATATTATTTTGGGATAACACAGATTTTAAAAAGTATTTAATAAATAACTAGCAAGTGACCTGTCGAATAAAGTATTTAATAAATAACTAGCAAGTGACCCATCGAAATTCGACGGGATTTATTAAAATATAAATTTATAAAATTATTAATGCATTTTTTTATGAATTATTTTTCAGAAAAATAGAGAATTTAATAAAATTGTTTTAAAGTAAAAAAAAATTATACTCCCTCCGTCCCAAGTAAAATGACACGTTTATTTTCGGCACGAGAATTAAGGAATTGTAGATTAATGTTTTAAATGTATAGGTAATAAAGTAGAAAAGAGAAGGTGATAAAATAGGAGAGAGAAAATAATAAAGTGATAAAGTATGAGATACAAGGTTATAAGGAAATACTTAATTAATGTTAAGTAAGTGTTTAAAATGCCTTATTTTTTTCCAAATATCAGTTTCCTTGCAATACGTTGTACTATTTGGCAAATCCAGAAAGCAATCGATATA